>NC_089756.1:40708761-40746261 GCF_040412425.1 Macrobrachium rosenbergii | reverse complement strand
CTGCAAAGAACCTCAAGTAATGCATACAGTGCAACACGTGAGGTGCACTGACGGCACTAACCCCCTACGGGACAGAATGGTTAGAGATGTCTTAGAAAACTTAAAACCAAAAGAAACTAAACAGTACAAATGCATGCAATTTTTATACATAAGTTACCTAAAACGACTGGACTGCTTCTACCATTCACAAAATAAATCTTTGACAGCAATCTACTGAAACTTTACACTGGCAACACCTACCAGAAACTTAGAGTTGTCCTTCAAGAACTTGAGTGATATATATCTTGATTCATTTACAAACTACAGCGCAATTATAATCATGCTGCACTAGGTTTTAAAACAGGCCTTCGGTTCTAATGATCCTGTAAAAATTGGAATACATGTAATTAAGATCCATCACACCACAGCATCTTACAAAGTTCAGGCAAAACAAATAATTAATAAACAAATACAAGCAACCTGTAAACATATATTGTATGTCAATTAACTCAATTGTTTAGCACGTTCATTGGATATAGTTTACATTTCAAACAGATTTGTTTCTGGACAACAAATACTTCAGAGTATTTTTGGAGTTAACTTGTATCAAGCCACGATAACTAATGAAAATCACCTTATAAGTATGATACAGTATTATGAGTAGCACAATTTTTCATTATGAGAACTAATTACGACAAACCCCAAGGCACCAGGCGGGCTAAAAACACAAATTTAAACAAACAAGACATAGTATGTGGTTTCATGAAGAATAATAGACACCCGTCTTTTAGAAGAATCTTGGTTATATAACACATGGTGTGTGTGCTATGCACATAGGATGAATGGATGATGCGTAACCACGGAAGGTGGCATTTAACAATGACTTTGAAAGCCAGCACTCCTTAATATTCGGCCAGGCATACTATCTGGCGAAGTGAATCTATGATGAAATCTACTAGGTTACTAAGAACGACATTTAAATCTACACGGAATATTAAATATCAATAAAGAAATAAAAGGAGTCAAGTTGCAGTCTCATCCTAATTAATAGGAATACCGACTGCCGAGTCATGAGAAATAACACCTGGACAATAGTTATTACTAAGGAAAGTCCCTACTTTTCGGTTCAATGACGAGCAACAATTTCTTGTTCAACACACTTGTTGTATAATGGCTTGACATGATTAGCTATTTACCATGAGAATGATTTCCAAAACTGTTATTGACATTACATAATTGTTTCTCTAACAATGTAAACTGCAAATTGTATGAGGACAGTATGTATATATTTAATGAGCTCATTACATGATACACAAAACTAGGCCAAAATCTGTGTGCACAAAAAGAATCAACAATAGCACAGCTACTTACCCTGAATATACAATGGCCTGGTAACTGTTGACACCCCGACTGGGAACCTGTGTCCAGGCTCTTCGATGCTCTACAAAGAACTTGCCTTCAGCATTACAATGAATGCTGCCGCAGTGATGACCGCAACTAGCCAAACATAATCTTGGAACTGACAAGTGTACGTCGTTGCAACTTAGTCAGCAAATGAATGCCGTATCATAACTACTTGGTAGCTGTTGTAGTGAATACTGAAGCTGATCATACTGCTAGTCCGAACTTTGATTACTAAACAAAGCATGTTCAACCTCGGTCTCCTTAATATGAATTCACTGAATTTTAATGAGTAAAATATATAAAAAAGGCGGGGCGAATTCCGTCACTGACTGAATGAAAACAAAACCAGAATGAAATGAAAAGATGAGAAATTAATTTAGTAGTCTGTTTTGGATAAAAGATTATATGTAAAAGTACAATGATAATAACCTAAGCAATCACTAAAAATTTACAGGAAAACTCACCTAAAGAAGACTGAAGAATGAAGTGACTCAGTCCGTTCGAAGCATAGGTGCCAGAAAAGCCAAGATTTGAGCTCTTTGGTACGTCATGTCTAGGGAGGTCACAGCTAGATCAGAAACGGCCACCTAGGTGGCCGTGATCAGACTCGCCTCTCACCACATCCCCGGCTGTCCTGGTCCACTACTCTTCGAGAAGTTCGCCAAGTCGTCTGCCTTGAGGGCAGGAAGGACGTAAACCTACGAAAAATTACAACAAATAGGTAAAGATTAAATAAAATACTCTTTTATTTAATCTGAAAGTAGATAGTGTGAACTCAATTAGGAAGAATGCGCCCAGCATATCTTCAATCCATACTCTGAAATCTCTTCTGTTGAGTTACATGTTAACATAAGGATATCCACTACGTACTCTGCGCATATACTGTAGATCGTTTACAAAAACGAGGAATATTGTAGAGTAACTTTTATAATTAATGACGAGATTGATCAGAGTCTCATGGCATGAGCCAACACGCAAATATGCTTATAGTTATATAGGGCACACTACCAACAATAATTCCCTTGGGCTCATCGTTCACATGATAACAGAGAACATCCCTGTTTCTAATCGATTACGAATACAGAAGTCTCCAAAGGCAGGCAAGGGCCCTAGCAATTACTAGATTTCTTGTCTCTAGAAAGTAAACATAAGAAGAGGAGTACCCTAGCAAGTGTTGTGTGTCCCGAAAGGAGGAGGAAGGGCCATTTAGCTCAGCAGACAGAGGAAAATAATTGGAGAAGGCAAAATAATGGAAAGAGTGCACGATTAAGATTTTTTGGGCTAAGAAGAAAGGGGGGTGGGGGATTTTTCTTGCTGCAGAAATGTTGGAATAGGAGCAAGCATGTGATTTGTGCCAAACAGGAGGGTGTATGTGAGTATGATCACAATACACTTCACATAACCAGTCGGCAAAAATGTTTAAATTGATAACTTCTTTATCTCTGATTCACGTGCGTAACCAGTTTCCTTAAATGACTGAATATCAATGGAAGAGCAAAATTCGTTAAAGCAACCTCTAGTTTTCGCCAGTCTTTGCTGGATTTCTTCTCAACTCTAGAATTAACTAAACACTGTACAGAGAAATGGCATGCTAACCAGCCAAGTATGTCACATAGAAACAAAGACGTTTTAATTAGTTGATTAAAATACAAAAATGGTCAACATCAACCGAACGAGAAAAAGAAAGCGTTGACTTACAATTACAATGATAAAAATATAACATACGTACAATTCTTACTCAATTTTTCACATTACCAAAAAAAAAAAAAAAACTTTCATAGACAGTGAGACAAACTGAATGTCAACAAGGCAGACGTATTGCATCTCAGTCACTGTCCGTTTTCTTGTATATTTATTTTGGACCATAGAACACCATTATTGCAGTAACTTAGCTATATTTCGAAAATATTCCTTCCCGTTCAAGTTGTTTTTATCATTACTTGACTTTTCCTGATGTAACAATGGCATTATAGTATATATATGTATGTGTGTATATATATATACATAAACGTATGTGAGTGAACTTGATAACGAAAACGTCATGGTTATGACTATTAGGTTATCAAAAATATTTTCATTACGAAACCCAAATACTCAATCGTACCTAAAGTAAACTGATTTAGATATTTCGAACGTGTTGGTGAATCATGAAGATATCGTATTCCACAAATTCCTATTTAATGAGAATTTTTTTCAGTACGTTGGCGGTCTATTATCACCTAATCGAAAATATCACTACACCTATTGCTGAGTCAAGAGTATGAATAATTGATAAGATACAATTATACATGCGAAATAAAATATTTGCATTATGCGCAAACTGAATTTTGGTTTGGGAAATAAAATATTTGCATTATGCGCAAACTGAATTTTGGTTTGGGTATTTTATTTGTTTGTCAGCAAGGGTGTCGCATTGGCTTGTTACTTCTGCGTCATCTCCCCGGTGCTAGTACTAAACATGGCGGAAGGTCAATGGGACGCCGTATTTAGTACTAGCCCTCGGTGATCAAAGATATTGTTTATTAATATAATTTGTCAGCCACACAGTATAGAAATGGGTGTATATAATACTTTGATCCCCGAGTGGCTAGTACTAAACACGGGTCCCGTTGAGCTTACTAGCACCTCGGAGGTGACGCGTAGATAACAAGCCAAAGTAGCACAGCTAGCAAGAGTAACCCAAGTTTGTTTGTGTTTGGGCGAAAATCTTGCTTCTAAACTTAGATCTCGGGACTGGCAACGAGTGCTTAGCTTTTGGGAAAGATTGGAATGTAACTAGTGGATCGGGTATCTTTTCGAGAGTACATTTCTCTGCTTTGATTCAATGTTTCAGGCTTGAGAAACCACAATGAATAAGGAATGGAATGGAATATGAAATCTTGGCCAAAGGCCAAACGCCGGGACCTATGAGGTCATTCAGTGCTCGAAGGGAAATTGAGAGCAAATAGGTTTTAAAGGTGCAACGGGAGGAAATCATTGCAGATGCACTGTAAAATAACTGTGAGGGTGGAAAGATAGATGGAAGAAAGAGAAAATTTACAGAGCTATGGTAAAAGAAATGAAGGGGGTTGCTGATAGGTGCCAAGGGATGCTTCAGAGAACATTAAGTAAATATCATCAGTGTACCGTGTCAGGTGCACTGACGGCAATATCTCCTACGGGAAAAGGAATAAGGGAATGAATCATGAAAATTTACGCTGTTAAACCAAGTATTGGAACACTTTCAACTCTTTATCGCTTAAGGCAGTACAAAGAGGGTGTTGGAGCAGACGGCGAGTAAAATAAAGAAATCCAAAAAATAAAGCTGAAAATGAAAGAAAACACCACACCTGAAAAACGAAGTGGTGGATAGAGAGATCAAACAGCAAGATGGCAGGAAGGACTGACTGACTGATTTATAGCTGTCAAACCGAGCACTGGGGCACTTTAGGCCATTCACTCCGGTAAAAGAGGGAAGTGGAGGCGTTCGGCATCAAACTAGACCCGGAAAATTAAAGCAGATGAAGTACGAGGATCTAAGGGTGGATATTACAGAAAACCCTACAGTTGCACGTAGGAGTCAGCTCGCACACCAAAGCAACCAGTTGTGTGAAATTAGTTGCTTCCGACGCCGCAGGCAATTGTATTGCGACTGACGCATTGGTTGACATGACATAAGGCGGAGGTGATAGGATAGGATGAGGGTCCGGTTAGAAACCGATTTAAACCCCTAAGGGTCCCCCGGAAGAAAGGTGAGGTTTGGAATAGTGTAAAAGGGGGTGGGAGGGAAGGAAGGTATTAGGAAAAGGAAAAATAATGGGACAGTCCCATTTGTCTTTTAGTAATCAATTTTGTGAGTGTATTGTAATTGTACTGTTATTATAAGATATTAATGTGGGGGAAAGGCACGGCAAGGGGCGCACACCGTAGGCTCCAATATTGGAATCGTCTTCCCGCCTCCCCCACTGTCGGGAGGGAGGGGAGGAGGACTCGAACCAAGACCACGACACAGAAACTGCGGTCATGTGCAACTGATAGCCGCGCAATTGGCTATGGCTGTGCCGATCAGTTGCATTACGAACCGCTGAGAAGAGAGTGGTCTGTGCCTCCGATCGATAAGGCCATGGCTGTTGTTGCAATGGCGAGCGACAAGTAAGTCAGGAACATTAAATTTACACAAGAACTAGAAAAACATCCGTGCATTTACAACTAAACTTTGAATAAATACTCCGATAAGGATGTTACAGAAAAGGCATGGAAGCAAGTGGCAAATGAAGTAGAAGATACAGGTATGTAAAATTTTATTGTAATATACAAAAAAAAAAAATGAAATATGCTTCCATGTATTAAGGGCATTACATTTACATAGGCATAAATTACATACATACATACAGACAGAGAGAGAGAGAGAGAGAGAGAGAGAGAGAGAGAGAGAGAGAGAGAGAGAGAGAGAGAGAGAGAGAGAGAGAGATTGAAGTAATTATTATTAGCCCGGAACACAGTATTGCCATTGCCAAGGAAGTGCTGCTTCAGGCTTTACAAAGTAATTTGCCAAATAATTTCTAGTTCTCAGTCATCTCAGCAACATCCATGTCACACACATCATCCTGAGCATTCACCATATTCAGTAACCACACCTTATCTGCCTGCAGTTCCACGTCACACACCTTCCCCTCCCAACATAGAGATTGCTACTACTTCACATGAGGGTCATACATACCAAGCCTACAACACTCCTTATAAAGGCAGACACCTTACCCTGAACTGACAGCCTAACTTGAATAGACACCTTAGCCTAGATAGACAGCCTAACCTGAACAGACAATCTAACTTGAATAAGCCACCTTAGCCTGAATTAACAGCCTAACTTGAATAGACAGCCTAAACTGACCAGAGAGCTTAGATAGGATAGACAGCCTAACGGGATAGCCTGCCATAGGCCTAATTATAGGAGTGACGAATTCCAGATGGTATACTGATCCAATTGGCACCCAGTTTGAAAATCTGACGACAGATTTACCGAAAAATAGGCTAAGGTCAGTTAACGAATAATTAAGCCAATTACCTGCGATCATTCGTCGACTTTTTTTACCGGTTGGCAAAGAGTGTTGTTCTCTCAGGTGTGGAAATCTCTGTAAGGCCGGGTATTCACGATCAGGTTTACCTGTCAGTTCACGGATGAGCGTCCACACTTATGGGCTTGTTCCCAGATTTGAGTAAGAAGAAGAATAATAAGATGAAGAAGAAAACATAAGAGATAAAACATGCGTGATCATTTTGGTGGGATGGACCAACGTGGTGTTGAACACAGTCCGCGGTCGTTAGAGGGAGCATGTTCTTCTTAAGGTTTCCTAATCCTTAAGATACAATTCCTCAATGCTTATTCAACTAGTAATTTTTTTTTTTTTTTTTTTTTTTGGGGCCACTTGGGTTGAGATATTCGATTAGCTATTAACCATGACATCAACGTGGGAACGGGCAACTACAGTCTACATTCCGAATGTCGTGTTCTCCAAAATAGGTTCGAGTTTTCATTAGACAAATAACAAGCATACGGCATCTTTGATTTCATTAGTATTATGATGAGGGTTTAAGGAAATTATTATTATTATTATTATCATTAGATGAAACCTATTCACATGGAACAATCCCACTGGGTCACTGACTTAAAATTCAAGCTTCCAAAGAATGTTGGTTTCAACCTCCCATCGCAGACCCCACACTGCAGCAGTAACTGATCTTGCATCATCTTCTAATCCTAGTTCATGACGCAGATAATAATGAATAAAATACGGTCTACAACATCGACAAGTTTGATATTTACAGCAGAGTCTTCGTGACCACAATAACCAAACAGCAAGACAACAACGTAGAGATAAGATTTAGGATAAAAATTAAGCTTTATGGTGAAAAGAAAATTATCCTAATTATGAGGTATTATAGATCCCTTACTGATACAGTACTTACCATTTCATCAACAAATGAATTATCATTAGTCGGACAACGTTACGTTTCTGCGTTTGGTCTGTAAGTTTTTTTTTCAGTCAATTTGTCCATATCTTAGTGGGACTACGCAAAGAGTTACGTGTAGATTATTTTTTACGGAAATTATACCAACGGTAGGCCTAGTCACTGGGACCAAGATTTGGAAATTTGAAATAGGATGGTAGCGTACGATATTTGAGAATGACGGTCTCTCACTTGCCACGACTTTTCTTCTGTGACAAAATGCTTCTTAATTTTCTTGATAGATTTAAGATTTTCGATCGTTATTTACATTATAAGCCATTACTTCTTTGGCTGCCTCCATTAGTGATTTCTGTCGGATGTCCATAGACCGAGCTGGCGTGGTTGACCACAGAAACTCAAGAAACTAACCAAATTTTGATGAAACTCACCTTGAAATAAATCTGATAATTATTATACTAACTTGCTGAGAGAAATTCACGAAGTAATTCAAAACAAAAGCAAGAAATGTTTTGTTAACCTCTTTGATGGTGCTGGATAGAATCGCCCATCTTGGTCCTTCCCAACACGAAAAACTATCCACGGATCTTTCCTAGATAGTGCAGTGGCCCCGTCAAAGTTCGGGGGTCGTTATCCAGGACTAATATTTCTTGAGGGTCATTATCTTTATTGTATTTACAGTCTTTTGTTTATGTTTTTAGTAATCCCAAACGGGCTTGTACTAAACACGCAGCAAAGGTGAATACATACCGGTTAAAACTCATGGGGGTCACTCTCTGGGAGAGATACTTATGAATTAACCTACGGTCGAACCTGAACTATCTTCTTTCAAAATTACACAGCTTTCGTTTGGCGATTTTCGTGTTTATACCTGTATCTCCTTGGTTATTGCCTACTAAATTTGTTTTTCGGTCAATGGATTAAAAAAAATTCGTTGGCAACTATGGGTGCATTTCTTGATTTCCCATTCGGGTTATAATTACACAAAAGTTCATTGTTAACACTCTCAGACCAAGTAGGACAGAGAACAAAATTAATGCTTACCTCAACAATGTGTTGTCAATTTCAGTACGTGACATAACAGCAAACATTTGAGTGTACAGTACGCAGGCAAATCGACATCAGCCATTCATCTAAGCACCACAGGCATAACAGGACAAATAACTGACGTCGACGTCTGCAGTGTTGCCACTTTTTTCATATGCAAACTATCCAGCATTATAAAAAAATATCTAGAAATATCTAGGACCTATAAATAATAATCCGAAATATATCTAATTAGAAGATTTTTTGCATAAATACATCTATGTATCATATTTACCTTATTTATTCAGAAGTGAAGAATCACGTCTGTTACGCCTTCAGCTGTGGAGTGGGTGCGTTCTTTGCCATCGTACAATCGGGGTGCTCAAATTCCTCCCTGCATTTGGCCCTATATATAGACCTTGAATTAACCACAACTACAGAATCATCTATGGAATTTTAAGGAAATCATTTCCAGCGAAAACTTTGTTCTTTTGGGGGGGAAATTTTTTTTTATCTTTTATTAGAGCAAATATGCAATATTTTACATTTTTAACAGTATTATAAGCATGGTACCCCACATCTTATGAATTCTTTCCTTACAGCTAAGTTTTTCAATTAAAATCCATTTTCTGATAAACTTTACAAATTTATGGATACCATTCCCTGCGTTCCACTGCTCAAAATATCAGAGTTGAAATTCATTCTAGGATCAAGTTATAAAACCGTCAACGGTGCCAACTCATTACACAATTATGTCTGTCTGTCTGACCTTCCTGGTATCGTTTTAGTTCGGTAGAATGAGAATCTGACACAATTATGACATCGATTTAATTTTAACTTCAGAGAAATGTTATGGTTAATCTCATAACTGTAACGCATATGCAGCACTGTCAGCAACCAGTCAATCGCCTTCATTTATGTTCCATTAGACAAAACTGAAAAACATACCACCATTCAAGCTGAACCAACAGTCTTCGTATACGAACGTGATTTACAGTAGAAAGCAACAATAATGCAGATTGGGTGGTGGGAGAGGGTTAAAATTATACAATAAGAGTGAAATATTTTGGGGGCAATTGGTTAACTGAGTGAAATTCCAGGTGATAAAACTGAAAAAGAGACGTGCCTAGGCTAGACGACAAACATGCTTTAGAATCCCACTGCATTTATTAAGTGTAAAATCGCATAAATGAAACAAGATTTATCGCAGAGTTATCTTCGTAATCACAACATCCTTTCTCGGCACGTATTTTGGTAGACTTAAATATCAGGCTATCCAACTCTGAAATCGAGAGTTGGGTAACCCATGAATGTGGTGTGACTACAGGGTAGGCCTAAACTAGGATCGTTTGCCTAATAATAGACGTTTCCATTTTTTTTTTTTTACATTTAAATGACAGATGACCAGACAGATTTTGCAACATAAATTGGAAACCAGAGGATTAATTACTGGGTGTTGGTTTACTTCCGAAGGTAATGCAATGACACTAATTACACTAATCGTCAAATACATGTAATATGAAGTATATAATTTAGTTTTGAGAATCGTTAGGCTTATGTCATGTTTCATGCTTTAACTAATTTTTCGTTTTCTCGTATATCCAACAATCATGGGGAACCTGGGCTAAGTGGGAAATCAGGGTCTTCAGTTTTGGAAAATCCCAAAACTAGCGCAATCATCACTTAAAGAAGATAGGCTAGAAAATACATGAGCCGCAACGTCAGAGTAGGCCAAATTCGCCGATTAACAACGTAACCAGTCGGTTAACTACCAGGGGCGTCATTTAGCGGGGGCAACTGCCACCCCCCCGACTCAAGTTGCCCCCCCTCACCCCACCAAGCCCCAAGAAGTAACAGCAACTGATGTTCCATTATTCCTACCGAAATTCAAATGTGTCATCACATTAAGTTATATCTTTCTATCTATGTATTTTATGTGCTTCAAAAACCACATAAAATGGCTCAAAATCAAAAAACCCCAGGTGATTAGGCTGGCTTCGCTTTCCAAACCGCCTTTAAACCCCCCCCCCATTCAAAAATCTGAAATGACGCCCCTGTAACTGCTTATATAGTGCATACATATCACAAGTAAGAATAATAAATATACTTTAATAGAATGAAAAGTAGTAGGGCCAGTTACAGGACTACAAGAAAATTTGCTTCTTAATATAACTTAACCTAGGATGTTGGGTCCTTATCTAACCTAGGCTAGGGCACCATAAAAACCATAGAAAGAAATATAGGGTTAAAGCCAAATCAACGCCAACTTCCGGTGCTGGGTTCTAATCTGACCTGCTCTGATCTCCCACCTAACCTAACCTGGAATACCTTGAAAGGTATAGATTGAGGAGAAATAAGGGATGCATCCCAACCAGACCTAGGCACTAGGTCCTTGCCTAGTCTGGGGGAACAACCTAACCGGACCTAGAGCACCATATGTCACATAAATGAAATACAGCAATTCATCTTTTGAACTGGGTCCTAACAGGCATAGGGTCACCCACTCTCCCCCACGCCCCTTCGTATTGCACATAGACTGTTACTTACCATGTGTGTGTAAGGTCACAGCTGAAAGGTATACATTTTGTCTTGGTCCAGTCTGGATCCCATTAACTGACTTTTTTGGCCAAGGTGTGTTTAAGGAAGGAGAGGATTTCATCAATGGAAATAATGACTTTACTTCTAGAAGGGTAAAAAGCTTTTCAACATTAGTAGTATAAAATATACCACTTGAGATCTCCATCAACATTTCATACTCACAAGGCAGCCATTATTGAACTGAAGGAGTCTGAAAACATCTGGTACTTTTAACATGAGATTATGTGAAATTTTAATTGGCAGAAATCTGTATGTAATTATTTTGTAACAGAAAAAAGAAAGCAGTACCATTAGTGATCATGAACAACATATGTTCTGCAAGTTCCCAAGCACTTTCCAGAGTCCAAGAACTTTGAATGATACGCATTCAAGAAATGTAATATTTGTCATTTAAATTTTTAATGAAATTTCTTTTTCATTTTTTGCCTTAAACTAGTTCACCACAGCCATTTGATTTCATTCATAGTTTTCTGCCTTTATTTCATTATCAGTACATATATATAATGTCATCAAAGAAGCCGCATAAGTTTTAATCACTGGCTTTTTCATATCAAAACTGGTATCATCCCCATGCACTAGCAGATCCAGAAAAATTTCATGGGGGGCCACCAATTTTCATATTGCACACACATACATATTTCTATAGTAGATTTTTTATTTTTTTTTCCCATTTTTATATTTCTCATTTATGGTCTTATTATCTAAATCTTCAATATTGGTATCTTGTCATTATTTTTCATGGAGGGGGCATGTGCCCAGGTGCCCCTCTCCTGGATCTGCTAGTGTCCCCATAACAAAATTAGTACAGTACAGTAAAACACCCCAACCTACCAACTTACCTGACATTAAGGGATCTGGCTTTCTGATAAGTAACAAAGACCCCGGCACTTGAATATTTTCTAGATAATTTACAGCTGACAGCAATTCCACATAATTCCTAACCCAAACTAACTTGTACTTTACACATATTCAGTATTTTATTTAAAAACGTGCCATATCTAAAACAGCAGAATGGTAGCATAGAAAAAAATAATTATAGTTGTGTATCTGATAGGTACAGATGTCCTTCAAGGTGAGGTGTTATATTCATTGTGAATGTGATACTATTATTTTACATTAAATTTTTAAGGGTTCTATACATCAGTGTACGTAACAATCACGTAAAACCCTTGTCATTACGCCACTTTTTCATATGAAACTTCAGTTATTTTCTAAAATTGTTTTATGAATTAACTTCACATTGTCATTTTCATAGCATCATGTTCAGTTTATTAAAAGGATTATTGAGTGTGAGATTAGTTAGCATGATATCTCTAGACTTCTCAAATCCACCCATCATCTTCTGGCACTTCACAGGGAGCTTATAGTCAATAAGAATACTGTGAACTTAGATTGTTATGTAACTTTCCTGGATTTTATAGGTCTTGCTACATTTTATTGTTAGATCATGTTCATAGAGCCTGCTGTACAGTAATTATATTCAGTACATATGGATTCAGCTTGATTTCTACTACAATTCCAGTTGAAAAACCTTAGCATATTTTGCTAAAGTTATTATTCAGCTGCAACCCATTTTTGTTAAACATTTCTTCAGCCAAACTGAATTTCTTGTAGAAAGTTTTAATATACCCTAACTTGTGCTTGGTAAAGTGATAGCCATAATGTGGCATTTTGAACTTATTTCGGACATGTTTCATGGCCTTTTATTTTACTGCTGAAGCAACAGCCATAGTCAGTTCTTTGGAATGTGTAGCCCTTTGTTGGCCGAATCGCTTGAGCTTCAGACTGTCACTCGATGGGCCGGAGTTCAATTCAGCCATGAAGAGTTAGAGGAATGTATTTCTTGATAGAAATTCATTTCTCGCTATAATGTGGTTCGGATTCCACAATAAGTTGTAGGTCCCGTTGCTAAGTAACCAATTGGTTCTTTATTAAGTCTAATCCTTCGCCAGCCCTAGGAGAGCTGTTAATCAGCTCAGTGGTCTGGTAAAACTAAGGTATACTTACTTTTCTTTGGAATGTGTGCACAAGAAAAAATTTAATTTCACTGCTGTTTACAGTGACCTAAGAAATGCCTTGAAAACATTGAAAGAGTTCAAGCCTTTTTTTTAAGTCTCTGATTCTGAAAGCTCAGGAGGGGCTCTTTTATCTATCTGTCAAGCAGAAATCTGTTCAGTTTAGTTGCATCCCTACTTATACAGGGATACACAGCAATGAAGTGCCTGATAGGGAGGCTAAATGTGCCATCCAGCACAAATTTTTAGTTACTAAGGTTCCACACTGTGATATGAGAAGGGCCATTAATACTAAATACAGTACAGTATTCTGAACAGATAGTAACAGCATGGTTATCCCTCTACCATATGACAAAAAATATAAGATTTTAGGTCTAGGAGAAAATATATTTTTGGATCTGGTTATAACCTGAACAATTTTAAAATTAATCTGGCCTGCTTTAGAGTACAGTAATGCAAGGTAGGTTGCCTTGAGATTTTCATTTTGGAAGAAAATGGCTCCCTGTTTGTTGAGCACATTCTGGCACACTGTTCCAGATTATGGCCATTCTGGTGGTAAGAATATTTTTAAAATTTTAAATGACAGTGTAGGTATAGATAACCTCATGGAATATTTATGAGATACCAAGATTTTCAACTATAAATATAATTATTTGTGAATGTATTCATTGTATTTATTCTCTGATAAAGAAAAGTCTTATAGAAAATATAAATAAAAAGGCACTGAGGACTTGTCACATCAGACCTGAGTGTCGATGACTTTTCCTTAGTATGGACTTGACTAAGGAAGAAGTCTTCAAGAACACAATTTCTTTCTGGCCTCATGAGACTATCAAGAGAGCCTACGCTATGCCTGATGAAGGGTACATTCCAGGTAACCTCACTAGTTTAGGGACTTTGGTCCGTCCATAGCATTCCAGAAGAACCTCTCAGTTCTACAGGTATTAGGAGGGAGTGTGGTCTTGCCAACCCACATTCACGACAAGTTGTGTAGCTCATCCAGCTCCCATAGGGGATAGATTGCATCTTGCCTAAGGTGTTTGGTTGCAAAGAGAGAATGTGAGTGGGTGACTGGCCTCCTCCCTTTTCTCTTTATCTTTCCTTTCTTGCAGAGAGAGGTAAGTGACAACCGTCACATGCTGGTCGGGCGGGTCATGTAGGTGAGCCTACATAACTGAGTACCCTGTCTATAATCTTAAGTAGATTAATAGATGCAAGTCTTACCCTCTCTCTAGCAAGAGGAGAGAGGGGCTGACAATAACAAACCCGTTGGTTATCTTTAGCTTTTTTGAATCAATGATGCTTATCATATACCCATTAATTCAAAAGGCCCAGAAGTCTGGCAGTTGAACACACATATGCTCAACAGATCAGAAGCATGGGATTACTTCCTTTGCTCTACATGGCCAGGAAAAGAGGCCCAGGTGAGGTGAACAACCAGTCGGGTCAGAAGCTTACTCATCCTCCCACCAAAAAGTAAGTCTTCCATACATAAAGACCAAGGGTTTCTATTCATGTGGGAACAAAGGACAAATTTTAAAGTAATTTGTATTAAACCTGAGCTCTTGACATATACTGCCCATCTCTAGCCACCCTTCATTCTGATACCTGGGCCAGAAGGTAGGTGAATGTATTGTCAGGTGGAAGGGTGGGTATGCCCACCCTACTGTCAGTAGGCACCTACCTAACAACCCTGTTAAGAACTGACTGGCCAGTACCCAGCTGCGCTGAAGGTATTTGCATATGTAAAGACCTCAGGTTTGTATGTTAGGAAAAATACAAATTAATTTAAAATTTGTCATGTAAAAAGTCATTGAATAACAGAGATAGGATCCAATCCTTTAGCATCATGGCCTAAACCTTATATTGAAATAAAGTTAAATGCACTTATATATTTTCCAGGGGAATCTATTACATAATGCTAATTAACCTGCAAATGACATGATGTTGCTTGGACACTGTATAGATGTTTCTATTCTACGAGTATTCTGGGCATGCATATGGGTGAAGAACAAAATCTAATTATTAATTACACTTATACAGTGCCATAACTTTATTGAGGGTTTACATGAAATGTTATTGTATTTTGGAACATTTAAACAAGCTCTAACTGTAAACTATGAGTACATAAAAACATAAATGAAATGTGAAGTTAAAACTAGTTCAATACACTACAGTACTATACTACTGAAGTGTCTATGAAAAACAGTTAAAAGCTATTTACACATACAGTATAGGCTAAATATATTCAGTAACCAGTTGAATATTTCTCTACATTTGTCTGCAAAATAACACAATTCCTTTGAGCAATGTTATTAGTGTTAATGGAGACCACATGAAATGCTATTCTACAGTGACAGTAATAAAATCAATACAAATGACGACAGAATATGAGTGAGTTTCTATGGAACAGATATTTACATAAAAATAGTGTTAAATATGAGATGCTTATGACTATCCTTCAATACTGCAAAGGGTACACAAAGCCCTTGAACACCATAAACAACTTCCTTCACATCACTATATACTGGAAATGGGCTTGTCATCAAAAGCAGGATTTGCTACTCCAGTGGGCCCCAAGTTCTCTAAAGGATACGAGTCCGGTTTTGGTAGGTCTGGACCAGCATACGGTCTAAGGAGTGGGTTGTCCCAGTGGCTCTCATCCCTTGGTGGTTCAGCTCTGTTGTAGGATGAAAGGTTAATCTCAACATTTGGTGGAAATGGTAAAGAGTCAACCATAGGTTTATAGTATTGTATGCTTTTGAATGAAGGCATGCCAATAACCTTTGAAAATCAACAGAGAATTTTTGTCAGTTAAAGAAAATGGCAACTAATGACATTTTCTTGCATTTACTGTACTGTAGGTGCTTCTCAATCAGGCATTTTGAGAAATGTCAATTTCCTCAGAATAAGTATGGGGAGTGATAACCTGCCTGATGCAATGAGGTCTTTTGAAAGAAGAGATTTTCCTCCAACTCAAACAAACCATGGCCAAAAAAAAAAATATGGAGACAATATACAGTACAAGGAAATAACTTACTAGAGAGACTAAGGATCTATGTATGGTAAGGGCAGCAGCATTGATTGAGTTACTTCTTATTCAGTTCCACAGAGAAATGCAAAAAAGAGAGTACCCACCAAATATGAAAGGGATAGGAATACTGTACAGTAGTACAGTACTGTACTGTATTTCAAACAGGGAAAACTTAGGCATTGTAAATGTTTACTACATGGGGTAAAGAAAAGACCTTACAATTTTATAAAAAACTAGTTTTTTCAGGCATATTGAAAAATCAAACTATATGAGCTATCAAGATAAGTTGGAAATAAAATGAATGCCCATAATTTGGATTTAACTGAAAGGTTACTGTATATGCTGTATTTGTTAAATTTTTAAAAATAAAATGGCATAGTAGACAGAGCAAAGGGTAGAAGCTCCTTAAAGATCTGAGCACATAAACAAAAGCGCAGTTTAATAGCAAATATAAATGACAACCTACTTATACAAAGATACTCCAGTTAAGAAGCATGTACATCTTTACGCTTTTCCTAAATAATATTTAGAAAAGTTTTTATTAGATTGTTATCCTATGTGCCTATGCACAGTACATAGGCCCATAGGATGTGGAATTTAATAATCTGATCTACTTCAGACACTAGAGAAAAGAGTAAAAAAAAGTGCAATTTGAACCTGAAGGATTCTACACACTGCCTCTTAAAGGTTAAAATTATGTAAAAATCAATGAAAATTGTTCAACTTTGAAATTAAATAATCTGGCTTTAGAAAGCATAATACTTACTGTCTCTTTTTTCTAAAGTATGCAACCCCTAATATAATAAGGATGATGACAATGAGCACTGCGACAACAATGCCTGCGATGGCACCAGCGCTTAAGCCACCACCAGATGGAGGTGCTAAAGATATTTCACATCTGTTCCCTGCATAGTCTGAAGGACAACTGAAATAGATACAGTCAGGTTAAATTACTTAACACTAATGATGATAACATACTCCACTCTCATATTTTGTGGCCATTTACCAAAAAGGTAAAATCCACCTAGGTGTTAGGAGACTTAAAATATTATACCTTAAAATTGCCAATAAAAAAAAGAAATTTAAGTACATCTGTCACTAAGAAAAATAATACTGTAACTATTTTTCTCACTGGATTTTGCTAGTCATATTGGAACTATTAAATGTCATATTGGAACTACTAAAACAACGAAAATTTACAAATAATTCCGAATATGAAGTTTATTAATGTGAGGGCTCTAACTTTCTTTGTTCTTGAAGTGGCTATCTCTTTTCAAATTTAATGTACAGTAATTTAATTTTTTTCCAATTTAGTCGAACCTATTACCACATTGCAGTACGTACAAGGGAGAGTACTAACACACTACACTTTACTTACGAGCAAGAGGGGGGATTTCCATTGGCCCTAGAAGAGCTGCAAGTGCCACCATTTTGGCAAAAGTTTGTGGGACAACTGCCATCACACACTGATTCGTCTACATCATACGCCATGCAGAAAAGGACACCATTGCAAAGCTCTGACTTGTCCATACATGGAGGTTCCAGTTTAGTATCATTGCAGAAGTAATGTCCCGGGTCACATGGAGTATGTTCTGGATATAATGGATGGTTTTCATTGAAATCAAATAGATATGTACAGTACATACATTTTGTCTTATAAAGAAATAGAAAATATTACTTTCACAAAGGCAGGATTAGGGGTTAATTTGACTCTCAAGAGGAATATTTTTTTTAGTTTTAGCAGTTTAAAAAGACCTTTTCCATGTCAAGGAGACTAAAAACCAGTAAAATGGAGCCAGACATTAAGAAATATCTTATAAAAATCATTTAGAAAAAAATGTAGTGTATTATCTTTTTGGTGGACATTTATGGATAATTTCAGAACATTTTTCCAGAAGTGAAATTATAATGATAACATTACTTATCATTCATTATATGGAAGTGTAAATGTAAGGGTAACATTTTGGAACAATATCTGAAAGTGTAAATGTAAGAATAACATACAATACCTTATAGTTCAAATGTAAGGGTAATATTGTATGTGATATCATTCTTTATCTGAAATTGCAGATGTAAGACTCAACATTCATTATCATCTTAGTGCAAACTGAAGAATAAATTTTATAATCATTTGGAAGTGTAAATGTAAGGAATCATTAAATCATAATTCCTTTATCTGGAGTTACAAACGTAAGGATAACATTTTATAACATTAATTACCTAAAAGTGGTAATGTAACATTATGTAATATTCTTTTCTAAGTGCAGGTGTAAGGCTATCATTTCCTAACATTATAACCTGAAGCAACAGACGTTAATTTTTGGTTACAAAGATTAAAATTTTTGCAACCAAAAGGCTTACCTGGACAATGACTTTCATCAGCATTGTTAGGACAATCTTGAACAGTATCACAGAGGAGCAGAGCTGGTATGCAAGTCAGTCCATCGCCTTTACAATCAAACTCTGTTCTCAGGCATGAAGGTTTTCCAGTTGTAGTGCTGCCAGTTCCGGGAATGGTTGTAGTAGTGCTGGTTCCTGGGGTTGTTTGGGTTGTTGGGCGTGTGTGAATGGTTGAGCAAGTGCCAGCTGATGAAAGAGTAATGGGCTGATTAAAGTACCGTAATGTCCTGCATGTAATTTTCTAAAAGCAAAGGCCAATTGGATGGAAACACTAATCCACTTTTCTAGCTATTATCTGAAGAAAACAAGAAAAAGGTAAAGGAACGTCTTGACCACATGGGAAGCAATAGAACAGCCACTTAAAGGGGAAAAAACTACAAGTTATGAAAAACAGATGGGAACTAATTAAGAAGTAGAATATGTGAAAATGCAGTTGACTCTTCATACTCTGAAATATAAAACAGGAAATGTAGCAAAGCAATAAAAAGAAAACTCCTGCAAACTTCTACAACAAGCATTTTGTGCTTTATTGCCATATTCATTTACATGATCAAAGAGACCCCGAACTTTAAAAAAACAGGGGGCTTGAAACAAAATCACCAAATCCATATTTTTGACTTTAAAGCAAGACTTCAAGAATCTGCCAAAGAGAAGAGATGCTAATGCTGATCGGATATATCAATGGCTGTATCTGTTCAGTTGCCTGAGGTAAAAAACCACTTTTGTTACTCCAGACAAGCCATACTGTTTTATGGGATTATACAGATGTATCCCTCAAAGGCTGACAGCCACTTAGGAAATACACATACAGTATCCACATAACGTAGATGATTAATTATAAATAAAAGATGTCATATAAATGACGATTTCCTGTTGGTGCTGTGCCTTACTCGTTTTGGCTGAAGTCATTTAAGGTGCTGGTCCTGTTGCTATGCCATAGTCCAGTGTGTTCTTCAGATCTACCTGTTGAGATGGGGCATTGGGATGTGGGTGTGGGCATGGTTCTCATACTTTTATGAGACTTGGCGCCCTTGCAGTGTGGATGGTGATCATTTAACCTTCTCATGAGGCTGAGAATAGTCTATATTTTGTTGAATAATGAGTATTGGCCATTGCCAATGAATGCTTATGGCTTCTGCCATTTGAGGGTATTCCAAGCACACTATTCTTAGTGCCTATTATTTTATTATTTTAGCTCTCAGTTATTCATTACAGTATTTGTTTCTTTGCTATGAATAACACTTAGTAATCAGTTTTTGTGTATCATTATTATATGTATTTATATTTACAGTATTTATTAAGTACTCATTGTTACTCCTCACTTCTTTGTTTTAATTTTTGCATATATGCATTCTTCTAAGGGAAACTTGCTGCAGAAGCCTAGCTTTCTCCATTGGAATATGTGCTAATTTGAATTTTGGCCATTAAAGTATGCTCCTGAAGTAGCTTTAGTCATCATTACTGCTACTGCTCTCTCTGTGGTGAGGCCTTACAAAGTTTAGAGATTGTGGAAAACGGTTCTTCACTCAGCCTCTCTCTCTGATGAATCTGTAAACAGGAGTGGTTTGGCAATGAAGACCTAGCATAAAATGGAGCTGTGGGGGTTCTTCCATTAGTAAAGATCTTAGTAGTTCTCTGCCAAGGAGACCTCCTGATCTCACTCCCACTCCATTGCCAACACATTAGTGAGCAAGCTGAATATGAAGTGACATTTCTCAAAGGGCAAGAAAAGGCCCAGAAATAACCAATTTTCTAGTGAATTTTCTTTTTTTGTTTCAGGAAGTAAAAGTACATCTTAGATAAGACGATGATTCCTTTCTGAGCTAGTCTTGTTAAAGCTAGGACTTGTGAATAACCATACAGTATATAGATACACTTCTCTCTGAACTAAGTAAGTCCAATTTCTTGTTTGTGTATGCCCAACTCTGCTTTACTTTAAGCTGTAACATCCACCTGAGGTTTCTATCACTGCAATAAATGTCAAGCTCTCCCTGTACCTTCTCAGCTGAATACTCCAGGGATCCCAAGACTTGCAGTTGGGCCTTGAAATGACTGAATTTGGGAAATGATGAAGAGGTAGAAAACATGACAAAACTGCAAAAACTCCTAAAAATAAACCTTCACATAATTCCATGATGATGGGTGAATGGGATATTATAATACTGTGGTTTGTATTGTGAATGAACGCAATATTACTGGGGTGTGTATGATCCTTCTAGCTTAACCAGGAAAAAAACCTATTTAATTACTTACAACAATTCTTTTCATCAGATCCATCCATGCAGTCATAGAAACAATCACAGCGAAAATCAAGTGGTATGCATTCTTCAGTGTCACATTTAAATTCATCTTCCTCACAGGTATTATTTGATGGTGCTGGGCCAATGCCTGTTTCGCATTCCTAGAAAAAAATCAAATGTTTTTAATCAGTTATATCGATTTAAAATGTTTATAATCAAGGCATCTTGCTAATATAATCTGATGTTTTAACCTTGCTGTTTAATAAGAATGTTTTAGTACTGTAATTATACATTAGTTATTCTTTTTTAATTAACATCTTTAGGATTCTTAAACAATTATTATTCTTTTTTCAATTAATATCTTTAGTGTTCTTTCATTACAATGTAGGATTGGTTATTTTGCAGAGGTGGTTCATACACTTTCCAAGTACATGAAAAAATACTGTCCTTATTGGCATGTTTGATTAATTCATCAGTATAACTGGACAAGAGCTAGCTTCATGGCTATTTCAAGATTCAGTGATGGCCAGTACAGTATGGGGGTCTGCCCTGGCTAGGGTCACATCTTGCCAACATAGGATTAGTGGAACACTGAGCCCTAGGTTGGAACACTTTACAACAGATAGGCTAGTGGGAATTCAAGTTAAATGGTCCATTAAAGGACCTAGTGAAGTAAAATTTTACCAATTAATCTTGCATAAGATGATTATGATTAAAGAAATTGATAAGCTTGAAAAATTTTTCTTCTTGCACGTGAAACAATTGATGTTGTGGGTCCTTTCCTTTATTTTGCATGGAGTGGAGAGGCTATACAGTATTGATTCTCTTGGAATTAAATCTTGAGCATGCTTGTAAGAAAATGTTGACCCACTTTTAGTAACTTCTCATGAACAAGGAATTCATGAGTTAGAATATTTTCTAGCAAACAATTTTCTTAACTTCAGTGATCACCTATGTTATATTAATGTTGGTGATATGCTGCTTAATGTCTAGAACAACTATCTATCTTATCAAATCTCTGCTAAGAAACAAAGAATTCTTCAAATTACACAGAACTAGGTTGTTAAAATTTTTTCTTAGGAGTACTGAACAGTTACCTCTCAGCATGTTCCACAACAGTTTTAAACTAAACAACCTGTATTTTATTCATAAAAATCTCAACAATCACACCTGGAATGTCTGGAGAAAATATATAAACAATTATACTGTAATGTGATACTAAGTCTTGAAAATATAAATAATTATATGGTACCACGTTTTGCGCACCTACCTAATACACAGACCAGCTTGAAATTAAAGATTAATTTTGTGCTTTCTCTACAAATTCATGTTACAAGCATAGACAAAATTATATGCTAACCATAACTGACCATGTGTATTATACTAAGATAGCCATACAGTATTAAAAACAAAACACATTCCACAACCTAAGAGGAACATGTTACACTTCCTAATCTGAAACATTTAAAGACGACTAAATGCAGGTGAAACTCTTAATACTTAAAGTGAACTACAGTGACTCAACCTTTAATAATTAATTTGTCTATTATGAATTACTTACTGCTTTTAAATTTCCTTCAGGCATCAAGTTAGTCAATACAGTACTGTACCGTTATATATAAAGGGAGTTAATTCTAAATCTTTCTAGTTAAAAAAAAAATCTTGCAAGGAATCAGAACTTTATTGAAACTGAAATACAAAAGAGTCCACTTTCATAAAATAGAAGTGCCTGTAGTAGCGTCAATGAACCCTCTCAGTATGGCAATAAAACAATTTTTTTTTAATTTGGATCCTCATACCTAATCATACTTTCTAGCATTATTAAACAGGTAAGTCCTGTACCACCCAGTAAAAATTTGCTTACCGGTGTTAATGAAACATCATCAAGTGCTACGTAAGTCTTGTCAGAATCCCCGGTTTCAGCTTCAAAGACAATATTAAAGTTCTTGTCTGTGTCAACTTGAATGATCTCCTCTTGCCAATAAGCTGGTCCATTACCACTTCGAAGTAACACCAGCTGTCTTTCTCCACTTATTGCTATAAAAAAATTATTTGTGATTTATTTTGTGAAGAGCAATGCAAGGGTGTGTAGAAACAGCAAAGAATGGCTCGGATGTAACTGCAGAAGTTGAATCATCAATAGAATGGATGTAACAGGGTCACTAATAAGAAAAGAGATCACAGAATAAAACCTGAGTAACACCTCCAAAAATGGGAAAGGGATCTGATGTATTGTTAACAATTATAATGCAATCTGATAAATAGCTAGAGATGAGTTTTCTGAGAAGAGTTGTAAAGCCTTAATTTAGAAGTTTTACTACAACAAACTGCTGAATGGCTTTGAGGAATCCTGCATGACAAAAATTAGAGGTCTGAAATATTGCACACTGTGACCCACCAAGTGTGATATCCAGTTATAAAAAGGATCATGTCATTACACATCTGATTAAGAAATTATTTGATGAAAATGCCAGGAATAATGCATTAATTCATGGTAAATTTTACTTTCATCCACTCCTTAATAACTGTATTGTTATACTGCATGGTGAAAAGATTAGCATCAAATCAATTGGTCAATGACCAGACTAACATCATTTCTACAAGGATGCAGTCTGGGCTCTTCATCTGACTGAAATGTCTGGTAAAACAAAAATCCACTATGCAAAAATCTAAAGAAGCACCTTCCATGGAATTTTGTTTGTATTTGCTAAGGAATTAATACACACAGAACAAAGACACACAAAAGAATTGGTATTTAAAATATAACCAAAACTTACATTCCAAATATACCCTGAAGATGCCAATGTTGAGTTCGCTGTTCACAGTAAATGAATCTGTATGCATGTAATACCAAAGTCTGATAAAGCATACTCCCTTTGATGCTGGGTATTCGTGCTTGATAACCAAAGCTCCAATTAGTCCTGGAATTTTCTCGCTGCTTGCTACATATATATACTGACCTGGAATATAAGAGCATAAGTCAGACACAATTACTAATGTTACTATTTTCTCTGTTCATATTTTCTTGTAGAGAATGACTGAAAGTTTTATGTTTCCTGAAATGAAAACCTACAGAAATTCCACAGAACTTTCATTCTAAATGGTTAGCATTATACAAAAAATACAAAGTTAACAAAAAAGGAATATCTGTGGTCTAATCTTTTCATGAATGCTCCTCTATTTTGGATACTTAGGTCATCATCTTTTTTTAAAAATGTACTACTTTCATTCACTAATATTTGTAACCTCTTTTAAAATCTTAGGGTAGACAGTATAAAAATCATTAGAATAACTGCAAATTGATTAGTAAATAATGTATTGTGGCCATAGAAAACACATTATTAAAATTTCAGAAAAGTTTTAAAAGAACACAAAAATCTAATTTTTGGATTTGTCCTACCAAATCCATTAGTAAAAGAGCTAACCCTGTCAACCTCTACCTACAGCAAAATGCCTAGAAAGCACAACTTGCATCTCTCTTAAAACTGTGAGAGAACTTAATGAACTGTACTGAAGTGCACCGTCAGTACTGTACAAACAATCATATCGTAATACAAGGTACCATTAGCACTTATTTTACAAGGAAGATTAAAATGAGCTTCATCAAACGTGCCAAATATTTTTCAAAATGTACTAAACTTCAATCTGCTGCTATTATTTGCTTAATTCTTTACCAAATGCCACCTGTTTTCTTCTCAACTGTACAATCTATACTGACAGAACATTAGAAATATTCAGCTCCACAATGCATAAGACATTCAGTAAATAAAAATAATTAAAACTGCAATAACACAATATTGTTAAGACAATATTTACAGATTTTCATTACATTCACAAGTTTCTTCATATAGCGCACAGAAAATATTACCCTGAACATACCAATAGCTCCAGGAGTGTGGTCTTGCTGGGGTCCTGTGTGAATGTCAGGAGATCTCAAACTCTGCCCCCAATCTAGATCATCATCTGTTGCTTGCGAGTAGGCACATTCAGTCAACCAAGAAGGCGAATCAAAATTACAGTTGCCCTGAGAAGTTATATAAATTTGTCATTAGTCTCTCATAAAAGAAAAAGGCACAATACTTCTTTACAACAAAATTGGATGTTATTTTCTAATATGATGGATATGGTTGTTCCCTGAAAACATTGTGGACATAAAGCATAGAGATAAACCTCAAGGGATATAGATTAATATCTTAATGCAAAAACCATATAGAAAAGCATTTGTGCAATTACGGTAAGATGATTTGGAAAGAAGCAATAATTTTTTCCTATACAGTGAAAGGAAAAATACCATAAAACTAATAAACCATCTTTTGTACAAACAATAACTTAGTGTACGGTATTATGATAACTTACTCAACTATATTTATAGAATAATCAACAACAGCTGTTCTTGCAAGATGAAAAGATTTAAAATGCAGTTTAAACTTGGGACAATTTTAACATAACCACCAACAAATATATAAAGTGTTACTGTTTGTGATTTTTTTTCAATTTTCTTCTCGTAAAATAGAAACCCCAGCCTGACATCTATGATCTTTAAAATATTGTAGTGCATTGCTTTAAAATAATTATTTATTTTTTAATTAACTGTGCTATATATTAATGTCTTTGTATTTAATTCTCCCTTTTGAAAAAAACATCAAATACATTATATGGCCATGATAACAAAGCATGTTGGTTTTAGTTTTCTGTAAAAGAAAACTACCTGTATTGGGATGGCTTTTTGTCTGTCCATCCGCCCTCAAAACTCAAAATCTACTGGGGCTAGAGGGCTGCAAATTGGTATGTTGATCATCCACCCTCCAATCACAAAACATACCAAATTGCAGCCACCTAGCTTCAGTAGTTTTTATTTCATTTAAGGTTAAAGTTAGCCATGATTGTGCATCTGGCACTGCTATAGGTGCCAACAACACAGGCCACCACCAGGCTGTGGCTGAAAGTTTCATGGGCCGTGGCTGAGTGTTTCATGGGCTGTGGCTGAGAGTTTCCTACAGCATTATACAATGTACATAAAACTCGATTGCGCAGAAGAAACTCCGGTGCATTTTTTACTTGTTTTAATTGAAAACACTAGTACAGTACTGTATGCGTACAGTATTTTCAGGTTTCCCAGTAGGCTATTTACCCCTACCCCAGTTATCCAGAATTTTCAATTATCCAGAACTTCTCCATATCCTAAAGTTCAGACTAACAGACTTCACAGTGTACTGTATACAGTAAACCTACTGTATTTGAGGTCTCGCTATTCGCGGACTCACGTATTCGCGGATTTCTCTGTGGAATGTATCTACCCATTATTCGCGGAAAATTCGCCCATTCGCAGTATTTTTCACTGAGAAATATTCACTAATTACTGTAATTTCATATAATTTTCCTGAGTAAATGCACTTTTTATGATAAAACTGGTAAAATACTCTGGTATAAGCATTTTTAGAAGGTTTTTTTGTGTTCAAACTATCAAAATAGGCAGTTCTAAGTGTTTTTAGAGGGGTTCTAAGTATTCACGGATTTTAGCTATTCGCGAGGGGGTGGTGCGGTACACATCCCCGCGAATACGGGAGGTTTACTGTACTGTTCACTGAACGTTGGATGTTACATACACTAGCAGCGTCGAGTCTTTGATGTACGAATAATGAAACTTGTATGACATATATTTTAAACTTATCTTAAAACTGACTACATAAAATTACAGTATTTATAATCTGGAACATAACTCACCACTACTGTAGGGCACTTGTATTCATCACTGTGATCAGAGCAGTCATATTTGGCATCACAGGCATATTCCCTGGGAATGCAAGCACCATTGTCACACTGAAATTCTGTTTCATCTTGACATTCATCAGTTTCTGGTGCACATGAATAGAAAGTAATATCATCTAGAGCAACATGTACCTGAGGGAGGAGAATGTTATGAATTTTCATATAAAATAAAATATGAAGTGTGAAGATTCAGAAGTGATTCCAAATGTGTAATACTTTTCCTTGCCAACTTAGGGCATCACTGAATTCTTTTTAAAAATTAAAAACAAGCAGCTAAATTTTTTGCATTCTGCAGATGAAACTTTCAACCATGTTTAAAATACCAGTGTCTAGGTGTACACTGTCACACTGGCACTTACTACTGAAAATACAGTACAGGTTTGATAGTTGAGAAAACTTGATTAACAAAATCAGGCCAAATCATATAAAGTAAACCCCATAGGAGGGGTGATGCCATCAGTGCATCTCACACGGTGCACTGCAGGCATTACTTAAGGTTCTTTGCAGCATTCCTTCACCCCCTAGCTGCAACCCCTTTCATTCCTTTTACTGTACCTCCATTTATTTTCTCTTTCTTCCATCTCCCTTTTCACCCTCTCCTAACAATGGATTCATAGTGCAACTGTGAGGTTTTCCTCCTGTCACACCTTTCAAACCTTTTTACTGTCAATTTCCATTTCAGCACTGAATGACCTCAGGTTCCAGTGCTTGGCCTTTGGCCCAAATCCTATATTCTATTCTATTCTATTCAATAAAAAAGTAAAAGCCTGAATCTAGAACAAAATTTAGAATTTTGAGTTATGCTCGTAAAATAATGGGTTCTGGTTTATCAGGAGAACAATTTTTAAACAAAAAAATACTGTAATTGATGTACAGCACTACATTGTTGATGCAAGTTGCCCAACTGTCTGAACTAATCCAAACCCCTTCTTCAAACAACACTGAAGAATACAGCTTTGGTTTGGACTGAAAGAAAATGGAAATTATATACTTTTCACTAATTTTCAATATTCTGGATGCTTTCCACAATTAAACATACTGTACTGTACTTTATTCATGACTATCAACAATAATTGTAAATGTTACCTCAAGATGTACATAATTTAAATATGCTATTTCAGTAACTTTACTCACAGATGTGGCTTCACTTTACTATTTTAGATGAAGGCTGTTAATCAGAATATCTTACAGAATCATTTTCTGTCCACCTCATAATTTCACCAGTTGCACACTCCATCAGTTTTTCAATGCTGTAGAGTAATTGTTCCCAGTGGGAATTTTTCATGCACTGTATAACTAATGGAATGACTACTCATTCTTGGATGTTACATGAACACTCTTAGAATTTTCATGCATCCTTGGAACTGCTTTATGCCACTTAAGAGGTTTCAGCCTGAAGACTATGTGTATCACTTGAAAAATAGTTAATTAAACACAAATGTCCACTTTACTGTATATCCTTTTGTCATTCATTAAATAATTAGCAAATTATTTTTTGTAATTTTTACAGGCAAGTCACATTAAATATAAGGTCAGGGTGAAACTTACAGCATCTTCCCCAAACTCTGCTTGGAAAAATAGCTTGAAATCTCGTTTTCCAGTGATTTTGACATAGACAGTTTTCCATTCCGGATTACTCGTTGAATGATCAGTAAACATGTCCTCAGTCTGGTAGAAAATGATTTGGAAAATTACTGATTAATGAAAATAACACAAAAATATAAAAAAAAAGATGGTATTTATGTATAGAAATAACTCAAAATATTATTATTCCCAGCCCGAGAAGAACCCTAAAAGAGTTCAGAGGTCTGGTTAAACAAATCATTTATAACTAACTAACTCAAAATATTAAAAGACTACATTTTAGCAAATCCTTATATAAACCATACAAGTTTCATAAATAAAACAATTCTGAATGCATGAATGGTTCAAGCAAGCATTAGTATTGCATTCATTGTTCCATATTTGAAATAAAACCTAACCAGACAGTCTTCAGAAATACAGAACAGTAAATATAAGAAATATAAACTAATGGCGTGAAGAGCTTATTGCATTGTACTTGAAAAATGTGCTGGAATTTGACAACTATTAATGATCGTTAAACATAATGATGAACATTTTAATCAATATGGCAATAATTTAAAATTTACTAAAGCGTTATTTAGGTATGTGCAGTCTTCTTACTGACAGATAATGATAAGATGTACAGTGAAGAAGTTCCTACGAAGATGTAAAAGATAAACGTGTAAATGTTAAAACCAAACTCGTGGGTTTACAAGATAAGTCTAAGCTTGATTACTGTGGCAAGCCAGCATCTTACCTGACCATACTTATCCTTCCTCATAAGCTTCAAAGTGGTAGGATTACTTCCTGTTGTGGCAAGATAATAGAAAAAGTTGATGTGACAATTTTGACCTACAGATGAGAAGGTCTCGCTTTCCAGTAATGAAACTTCTGTTCCTTCACTCTGCAAGGCCAAATCAAAGCAAGTGTTATTTCCATATATTTTAAAAATAAACGCCACATTATGCACTAAGAAAGAGGTAAAGAATCCTGCTCCATACTACTTTAACACCTTTGAATTTGTTTCCAAAGAAAACAATACAGATTCTTCTGAAAGAAATCCTAAACTACTGCAAAAACATAAAAGCCTGCAAGTTTTGTACCATTTTGACTGCTTATTATTTTTTTGAGCATCATAAGCCTACTTAATTTAAGCATGCTTTCTGAATAACATTCACTGAAAAGTAAAAGTATATTTTTTTTAGAATTTACCTGGACACCTTTATTATCTCAATAAAGAGAACAAGGTAACAAAAGAAATAACAGAAAAATATAGACACAAGTTTTTCTTAAAATTCATTTATGTAAGTTATTAAAATGCAAAATGAAAATATTTCCTGAAACCATTAGAATATTACCAGTAATCAATTAGAACTGATAAAGAAAAAAAATAATGCTGTACAAGTTTGAATATTCCACCCAAATGTCACCAGGATATTCTTACATTATTTATCAGCTAACCATTCAATGTGAAGTGATATTATTTACTTTGGAAGTACTATCTTTAAAATGAAAATGAGATGTCTAAAACACCTAACACGGAAAATCCTAGCTCAACAGTTTATTGTTGAGCTGGTTTAAATAAAACTGAAACCTAAACTAGATAACTTAAGGGAAATAAATTTAAACCTCTGAAATGTTAAGTACAACAAAAGGTTGCCTGGAAATAAGGTAGAAGGTGTAATACAGCAATGTACCAGACAAAAAATTAAAAATCATGAATTATACATAACAAAAAGCTTAGGACAACAGCACAGCACAATTGGAATCCATTTTCATACATCATTTCTAGGGAAATAAAAAAAATAGAAATAAAAATCCAAACCTTCTCCTTTGCTGCAACAAGATCATGAGTGGTCGACTTATGATTATGATCTGCATCTGGTCCTGGGGGATCTGCAGGGAAGCCACTTCTAATCCAGTGAACAGAACTGCTCAAGTCATCAAACCAGCCACATAAATCACCTTCTGTTTCAAAGTTGCAGCTCTTGGCTAAGGAAAGAAAGGTTAAAATGAATTACTAGAATGGGTTTTAATAATGGTTTTCAAGTATTATGATCAAGATAAAGTTTTTTATATAAAAAAAGAAAAGCAGTAAAATAAACATGTACTGTAAAGGGAAAATCTGATGTAAAAAGGTTAATGGAGATACTACCCCAGGTACAAAATATGACTACTTGGGTTATCTGCCAATTTTATTTCAAAATATTCAGTAAAGACTGTTTATTTCAAGCCTGTTTTCTTTAACTTATGACTCTCAAGTCCTCTATTCATGGAATATCAACTATGTGCTGCTTATTTTCAGGTATTCTAAGTTTATATTAACACCATTTCCAAGCTTCTATTAAATCTAATTACAGTACCCTCTATCCTGAAGGTTACTCCTGTTGATAAAACTCAGAAAGAACTCCAGTATGAGAAGTTCTGCTGAGTTAACACTACAGTGTACTGTAGATCCGATAAAGGACACCTTTGAGGTAATTATGAGGGTTTATTCAATTTCTCCCAAGATCAATTGGGCATCTGTTAATTGCTCTGTGCACCATTATCCTGCTGGCTTTATGACACTTTATGGCCACATTTGTACACAATCTCAAGAACAGCTTTCATTGCTTTATCTTGAAAAAATTCCTTAGAATACATTAGTATTACAGAGAGACAAACAGTCTGAAACAAGGTAAAGTCTAACCCATTGTTTACCCTTAGAAGTACAAAAAGACTGCTGGATAAGTTATCTTGGAAGGAAGAGTAGCTGAGTTTCAAAGAAAACATTGTAAAAAGTGAAAGGACAAGTTGCAAGACGCTTTATGATACTCCAACTCAATGAAATGTAATTACTGTAATATCAATGCCCAATTAATGATTGGGAAGAAACGTGTCCACAAATAAAGTTTCTACAGACAAGGTCAGAAAGAACTGTTTTGTAAGAAAAGATAGGTGGAGAAGGTGCAAGGACGAGAAGCATATTAGACAGCATAGTCAAAGAACACACCATGGTCAGTAATGACTGATGTAGTTAGTCATTACCCAATGTCTTAACCTAATTACAAAACCATCTGTTGTGCTGAACAAACCTACTTGTGTCATTCATATTTTTAGCCTTTTTTGTTTTTGTTACTAGACTTGCTTGTAGTTATAAGTTAATGTAAATTTTCCCACAGCTTTTCATTCACTCCTTTTTTTAAGTGTGGATAGACAAATGCTTCTGAGTGAGTGCTACTTGATACTGTGCTAATGGTGGGACCTAAAGGGTAAAAATAATTCAGTGTTTTTTTGCCCAGTACTTCGTTCACTTAGGTTCAGAGGGAAAACTGTTCCTCCAAAAATGGAGGATGACTAGCCCTTGTCTGCTATAGGATTAACTCACTATTTTAGGAACACTGGTGTTTTTAGTTTTAAGTTACATAATTTACTGACAAGTAGCTTTGCTTCAGCTATATATGATGTGTGGTTGCTTGACTTGGTAATTACTGTGGCACCTCTGTACATGGCACACAGAGCACCTCTGAGGTTCCTCAGTACATTCCCTAGTAAGATCCTCCTGAGTGACAACTCTAGCTGTTGTTCATGACTTGTGGTAAACTTACCATAAAATTTAGTCTCATACAGGTGTGTCCGAGTCCAAATATTTTTCCCCTCAGATGACTGACATGACTGTGTCACTCATCCTTTTTTGACAACACTCTGAAATTACTCCTTGAGAAACAGTTCCCATAACTGAAAATTAATCTTTCAACTTACTACAACCAATTTCATCAGTGCCGTCGCCACAGTCGTCACGGAAGTTGCAGGTCTCTGTGGGGGTGTAACATTTTCCATTATTACAAGCCAGTTGACCTGGTGGGCAGATGGGGACTGGAGTGGAAATAACATCTTCACCTGGAAGGTGTTGGTTATCAGACAGTTCACAACCAGGGGTCATGGATAAGTCATCAATAGCCAAATATCCACCATCCTCTTGCATTATCCGACCCTCTATAACAATCTGGAAGAAGAAAATCAATATCTTACACTATTCAAAGGGTGTAGCAATTATTTGCAGTAACAGAGTCTCATGGAAGAATACATAAAAAAAAAGACATTAAAATTTCAGATATACAGTACTGATTGTGGAGGTTTAGTAATACAGAAGAAACTTATGAATATAACACTAACTGCCTACTGAAGACCATGTAGAGTATTACCAACAAAGCAATATCAATATTCTTACCACAAAATCATCATTGACTGTCATGTTTTGAGCATCATATTCAACTCTGAGCCATATATCCTCAAGTAGTGGATCATTGGTGTCTATCAGCTGTAGGCCATCATCGTAATAGGAGAATCGTCTGAATGAAAAATTTTATATCAACAGACAGTTTTAACCCTTTAAATAATGAAAAACCTTATGGCATCTTCCTTGAAGACTGCTCTACTCTGTTACCTTTTGCTATGAAAAGACAAAGTAGGAGAGGTATAAGAGAACTTTGTTGTATCTTAAAGCCTTGTACAGTTGATAATTTTACTGAAAAAGAAACTGTGCCAAACAAGGAGGAAAGAGCCTCCAAGTGCTAAACTGGAGCACCAAACCTAAAGGCAAATAGATGGTCACTTGACCTAAAATCTTTATTTGCCCAAAGGAATATATTTTCTTCGTTTGTCGTAAAAACACAAAGCATCTGAATAAAAAATGGAACATTCTATGCATGAACATAATAACACTCATAATTAGCATAATAATTAAGCTTTTCACATCAGTGTTTCAACTGACATAAAATAACTTCTCTCAACTCTTTTCTGTCCTGTGCTCTTTCTGCCTTAACTCCCATCACGCCCAGGTCTTCATCTATCCCTTTTCTCCATAATACTCTGGGTCTTCCAAATGCCCATAAATACGGAACCAAAGGAGAAAATGGAACTAAGGCTCTCAAAGTATTAAAAACCATAAAGCAAAGGGCTGAGCCTAGACTACAGGATTGTGCTGATGTAATAAATATGATATTAAACACAACTAATCCAAGAGTAAATATATAAGAGTAGCCTGGACTGATGTAAAAATAATATAACACAACATTACAGCTATGATGTGACTGGGCAAAAAATACTATGGAAAGTAACGAGATTACGCTGAGTTAGAAAATTAAGTTGACGTAAGCCTACAACACAGAGAAAAAAAGAAATAATATTATTGAAATTGTTATCAATTATAAAACAAAAGGCAACAAAGAGAGAAGGTGGCACAAACAAATGTATCGCAATGCCAGTAGTTCCAATGGTGTTACTGTGCATGATATAATTAACATAGCTAGGATATCTCAATAGTATCTCAGTTATTTTCTTACGAGGGCTTCCTGGGTGAATACTCAAGTTATTATTTATATCTATGGTATATAGGTATTTATGTCATACATTTTGGTTTCCAGAAGGAATATCAAGACCAAAATATTTCAACAGAGCAGAATGACCTCATGCCTCTGTATATTTAGATACAATCTTATTTTAAGAAATTAAAAAGAAAGGCAAAGTGACCTCATGCCTCTGTATATTTAGATACAATCTTATTTTAAGAAATTAAAAAGAAAGGCAAAGTATCCTGAACTACATTAAACAAAAACAAACCTATAAATATTGATATCTCCAGGGTTGCTCCCACGTAACTGGTACCACATTCTGAAAGAGCAGTGAGTGGAGGGCTTTCCACTGAAGACCTTTGATCGTAATTGAGCTGTGCGTATCTGATGTCCCGCAAGATCACCACCAAAAGAAAAATAATGACCTTGAAAAAAGAAAAAAAATTCATTTAGTGGCACACATAAATTTAACTTCGGCTAGGAAGTCATGGCATGACTGTAGAGAAAATAAACATAAATACAGGAACTGCCATGTTCATCCTTCACTTACTGAAGGAAGGATGAACTTCTAAGAAGAAAACTTAATGGTATAAGCCACCTCATATATTTACAAAGAAGCTCTTTTGGTAACTGTGAATGCTGTGCCATTCTGATGATCTATTTTGCCTACTTTTTCACTTCCTGGATATTATGGCTATTTCATTAACTATGTTCAGTTCCCTTCACTAGCCTCATAGTACTTATCACTTGGTTTCTCTGCTTCTAGTTTTATTTTTCTATGTCTCCTTTTTTTGTCTGTATCATGATAAAAAAATTATGAATATTTCATTTTCATATATGAGATGGACTTTGTCTATTCAGCGAGATAATTTTTGTAATTACTGCTTAGCTAGTCTTAAATTTAACTTTATTCAGCCAAGGAAAGTTAATCATATACAAAGTATACTTAATTTGCATCCCAGTCCTACAAAAAAGCACATTTGTAGACCACAAATGGTGACTATCCATAAAATTTTTTTGAAGACCAAGATATTTTGTTGGCCTTTACAGTACAGTATATATTAATATCAAATAAACCAAGACTTTTTCTTTCAAATAAAGGCCAAGTATTCATTAAATTATCTTGCAAAATAAGTTTACTTATTTACTACCTGTTCCATTTTAATAGCAACCAGTTACTAGTTTTTCTCATCTACAATGAAGAAAACGGTTTTACCTTCTTTGGTTCCAAGAGAATGATCCGTTGTGGGCTTCATTCCTGTCATATCTGATGAGGCCCTTGACATAATCCAGTCACCAGAATCCACTTCTGTTTCCTGGATCCATTCATCACAAGCACTTTCAAAGTTGCACCTTTGCATGAATGCTTTGCACAAATTATCGCTTTCATCAGACCCATCAAAGCAGTTATTAGCATAATCACAGACTAATGGCTCAGTAATACACTTTCCACTGCTACACTGGAATAATTCCTCATCCTTGCATGTTTCACCTGAAAGATCAGAATGAAGTGAGTTAAAAAGTTGATTACATATATATCAACTAGGTGAACACTACAGTGCTGAAGTCATTTATCTCTGTTTGCATGAAAGTTTAGTTCTATTTCTTGTTGACATGAAATAAATAACTTCAATCATACCATGAGGTGGTAGGATGGGAGGCTCACAGTCCACAAAGCGGATGTCATCAATTGAGAGGGCACCTCTGTATGTGAGTCCTCTTCTAACTTCTAAAGACACTTGTTGACCATGAAGATGACCTAATGGCATTTCCACCTAGAAACAAAGTATATTTATGAAAAAATAACATTCATTTCAACAAATGTTTATGCTAGAGACAAGATTGTCTTGATTAAAAGTTATAAAAGTGACATAAAATTGCATTTCAGCAACTGTTTTGGTAACTATTATTATTGTAACATACTCTACAAACAGGACTGTAAGGTCCCCCAAGAAACTGCAAAGTAATCTTGGGGATGACCTCATCATTATTACCATTACCTTCAATAATCTTGTGTATTTTTCCACTAAATTCCTATCTGATCTAGGCCTTCATCTATACCCAGTCAACATGACTGTTTGTTCATTCCTACTTTCATGTCTACTACTTTTCTTACTGTTCCTCATCCCTTCACATTATATATCCAAACCAATTCTTATCATTCAAATATATATCAGTCTATTTTCCAGTTAACGAACTTCACATCTCTCAACTTCCTAATTTGTAATATAATTTTCCCACTACAATATGTCCATGAAAATCCTCCATTTTCCTTGTCATTTTCCATGTCTATGTGGCACAAAGTAGTAAAGACATTACTGTATACAGATGATTTTATTCTGTTTTTTAATAGGATACTTTTATTCACTATTAGACTAGGCTGTAACTTCTCTTCTCTGTCCACTGTGTCCCCAAAGTAATAGAGATGTTTAGCCTCATTTAAATCCTGCCATTCTACCATTAGGTTATTTTATACATTTTGGGCATAAAAAAAATCTATCCATGCATATTTTGCAAACATAATCATCTCTTGTAATACCATAAGTTATATTCAATACTAGTTTAGCACTTCCCTCTTATCTCATAGCATCAGCATAGCCAATTCCTTGACTATGCTTTCTGCTCTGTTTCTTTTCCAGTCATCCTAAGCTATGTTTTACTTACATTAATTTTCAGTCCTCTCATCTCCATTCAACTATTTCACATTTTCAAAAATTTCTTCAACTTTTTCATCTGACTGTGCTTTTAACACTAAGTCATCTACTTCTGACAGCCTTCTTTATTATGTAAACAGCAAAGGACTCAGCGGTGATTCTTGATAGACAACATGTATCTCGGATTCATCCCAGACACCAGCCACTGTCTTCACTCTATGTCTTGTATTATGGTACAGTAACACTACTAGCTTAATGCGTGTTTCTGGTATCACCTGCTTTTGTAATACCTACTTATTTGCTTAACTTGGAACTCTGTAAAATGCCTTCTCAAGGTTGAAAAACATTTCTAAACATTTCTACTTTTCCTCTTCCCATGGCCCCTATTAACATCTTCAGATGTTATATTTTCTATTGGTATCTTTGTCATGTAAACATCCTCTACTTCATATTCACATGATTTCCAACCTTCCCCTCTTCCATCTAATTCCTCTATATACAGTAGTGACAACTACAATACAGTATAGCACTATACAGCCAGCTAATAGTAGGATTCCTTGATCGAATACTTGAACTGTTTTTGGCAAAAGTTATGCATTTAAAGAAACCTACCACATGCCATCCTCTATCTTGGTTCCCCTCTATTTCAAACTGCTCAGTTACTTCACCAGTCAAAGAAATCAGCAGCAAATGAAGTGATCCAGGTTCTGGGCCATCCATATAATACCACATCCTTAGACGACAAGTGATGCCAGCTTCACCTGAAAGCAAGCAGTAGTGACTCATTATTCAAGATAAACACCATCTTTTTTATCCTCATGAAGGACAATGTTGAAACGGTGTAGGTATTGAATATCACCACATCAATTGCCTTAATAAAACTGTTGTTGCATAACTAAATCAATTGGGGAAATGTTGAATTTCTCTGCATGTGTGAAGAAGATGGCTTTTGAGAGACTGATATATAAACCAATAAATCATTTTAAAGTATGATACATAGTTCAGTGCTGCTAAAGTTATATAAAATTAGTACCATACCTATAAACAAGGAAGTCACGAAGCTGGTTGCTGCATCAAACTCTCCGTCATCAGAAACAGTGAAGAGCAAATGGCCAGTTTCATCCAGAAGAGTATGATCAAATGGTGGCATGTAATCTTTCTGTAAGGTATTGTTCAGCGGGTCCTTCGGGCGCATCACTTTCCACCTGACCCACGTTAGAAAGCAATGACAGTAATCAACTCTAATAGTTTTCCCAAAATAATAAATTTCACACAAATGGAAAGATCTGTTTTATGGAAGCTACTGAGTTATAGAAATATTAACTCCTTTTATTGTCTCATTTTATTACAGTATACTGTAATCATCCTAAACATTGGATTCTCATTGAACAATTTCTCACCTTAGGTTCCACCAAGACTAAGAGAGAAAAGAAACAAGGGGAAGTAGTCTTTATTTCATGAATAAAAATAAAATCAAACTTGATTACGCATATTTCTTCTTATTATTAACTCAAGAATTGTGTTAATTTTCCTCACGTT
>NC_089756.1:40586261-40703761 GCF_040412425.1 Macrobrachium rosenbergii | reverse complement strand
TCACACAGAATAGATGAATGGACAACAAAAGAGCTTCACAGACGTAGAGAGGATCTGTGCAAAGGCAGTGTCACCCTGAAGAAATTATGAAGTTACAAGAAGGACTAAAAAACAAAGCAAACATGAATAAGATCATACACAGGACAAGGATCACTTGAAATGTTCCTGAACCTTCAACAGTCAGGCACAAGCACAGCTCATGGACACAGACGGAGAGAACTGAAGAGAACTGAAGGAAAACAAGATCACATGGAGGACTCAAGGATACACTATCTTGGAGTATCATAAGAAAGAACAAGTTGCAGTACTTACTTGCAGTCAGGTGAAAAGACAAAATCGTCAATTGCAACATCACCAGGTTCTTGTTCTTTAATTCTTCCTTCAATAATAAACTGCAAAGGTGTATGGAGAGGCAGTCGGTCTGCATTTATCACTGTTTTGAGCCAGAAATTACCCATAGACTCTACTGTTTCAGAAACTAAACTGACTTTGTCATCAACTCTGAAACAGCCAAGAAAGATGGGATTAATAATTCAAAAAATTTGTGTCTCTTACTCATATAGTTTATTATAATCTGCAAGTGACCTACAAACTCCATTACAGGCTACATCTGCATGTGTTACCGAGTTCCTTTCCTAGGTTTAATTACATAAAGCATAATAAAGACTGTTTTCATCTTTGCCATAAAAATCAAAGGTAAAAACAGTGTGATGGAGAGTCTATATGGTTCATCAAGACATTAAAGCACCTTCATTGCAGTTTGTTTTATAGACTGAGAGATCTGGAATTACTTTTAACTCCAACCAATCTGGAAATGAAGGAGACTATAAAATTTTAACTCATTTTATGAAAAATCATCAAATTTGAATACTATAATGATCAAGATGCTATAATAAGCAGTTCAAATTTAATACATGGAGACAATCATTCCCAGCTGAAGCACCAGAGCACTGCTGAAAAATCATGCATATGCTGTAGAAAATAACAGCTTGAAAGTCAAACAGTAAAAAAGAAGACTTGGTAAACATTATAAAATGATTCTGAACTCTTGACAATTCTTGGTGTTAACTCTAACTCAAAGCTTTCTCCTTTATGTAACACAAAAATATAATTTTTAAGAAATATGCTAATTTTACCAAAACACTAGGCAGTATTCATAAGATTTCATAAAGTGTGAGATGATAACATCAATGTCACGAGCTTCTTGTAAAATACTTACCGATAATAAATAGCCAAGGCAGCATCCTTCTTTTTGTACATATGAGAATAAAATGTCAAAGTACACTCTGGGCCAGCTTTGATGTAATGACTCAGTAGCCAAGCCTTATTGTTTATGCGTTCTGGTTCCTTGGTTTCTAGGTACATGAAATGCCCAACTTTGCTTGCAGTAGTGTGATCAAAGTTTGGTCCAGACCCTGGTGAATATGAGAGTCTACTGAGTAATCTCAGCAAAGTTTTAAGTGGTTGTTGCTAAACTTTCATATTATTTGCCAAAATGATATTAAAACAAATCTAGCAGTACCCCCTCTAAAACATATATCCTTTGTGAGATGAAATGCAAGGTCAATAAACAGAAAGAACCATATTATTTATAAAAACAGTATGACCTCATGAGACTACTTACAGTAGCAATGGAGAACATATGTATACCCTAAAGAATTTATTATATACTGTACCTCCCTCTTGCTCCATATTTTTCCTACTAATTATCATCACCTATACGAATTAAGGTTACATTACTGGTAGTGATATGAATGCACATTTAAAGATATAGAGGTTTTGCTTAAGATGAGACTAATAGTACTGTACAAGTCTTTTGTTAATAACATGACTGAGATTCTTTTATCTAATTGTTTTGATAACTGCAACTGGGTTTCAAGAATTTTAGAAATAAATAAAAGGCTTTTTGTTATATAAAAAAATACATATAGCATGATCTGTTGGTGTTAAGGATGGCAACTTAGGATTTCAATACATTTTGGGCAATATGAGAGAGCATTGTGGGTTGCTGCAAGATGATCAGCTGTCTGATCATACCACTGTATTGTTTAACACATGCTAATCCTTTTTCAAATCTAAATAAGCATTGGCGATAACTCTTGGGCATCAGGCTGCATTCAGCATTAGTGCAGATACCGTTATAAGCTGTATATAAAAAACCTAGGTACCATATCCAAATATGTCACTCAATTAACTGAAAAACTACAAGAATCAGGATGTAAATATTGTGGCAGGAAGGTTGGCTGAGGTGCTCTGTGAATATTTACAGCCTACAAACATCACGATGGAGCGTCAAATTTTTGGTATTAGAGTACAGTACTGTATTAGTTTTGGTAGGTAATATGCCTGACTTGATTATGGTTGTGTGAATGTATGGAATGCAGTTAGTGTCTCATGACTCATCGTAAAAAAACAACAGACCTCCTGATAAGAATTTTGAATTTTATTTTGAGAGTATTCCTGATTACCAAGAATTTAATCATTTCAGCTCAAGAAAAATTAGATACTGTATTCACATACCTCATGAACTCATAATTATTTCTGTTCTAAAAACAAATATAACAATAAATAAAATCTGACCAAAGTTTGTAGACATAATGGAGTATCATTCAAGGGTTTGTAATTTTAACAACTCTTTAGTAAACTGTTTTCAGGTCATATCCATTTCTTGTGGTGAAGGATAAATCTTTTAATACGATATTATTTACATAATATTAATTCCAAGCTGCCAAACCTTAAAATATGTACAATACTATTCATCAAGTTCTAAAAATCAGGTGATTATTTCTAATACTGCAACTTTTGCCAAAAGAAATAATGGTGATTTAGTTACTATAAATATATGTTAAATTCTCACTAATATCTTGTGAAAAGATTAATGTTGGCAATTGCTTTTTTACAAAGAAATACAGATCAATCTAAAAGAAACACATCTGGAACATTGTATGGTACTTCCATCAGTAAAAATATAAAGTGATATTCCTTTGTTTCATAGAGTGGCTGAGACTCCTATCAACTGGTGTGAAACTTCAACTGGCAGCATTTGGTCCCTGTAAATATCATTCCAACCTAAAAGTAATGCTTGGTTTAGTTATTTTACCAGGCACCACTGAAATAATATCAAAATTGCTATAGAGCTACCTACAGCATTCGGATTCCACAATAAGCTGTAGGTCCTGTTGCTAAGTAACCAATTGGTTCTTAGCCACGTAAAATAAGTCCAATCCTTCGGGCCAGCCCTAGGAGAGCTGTTAATCAGCTCAGTGGTCTGGTAAAACTAAGGTATACTTAACTTTTTTGGATACACAGTGTACAGTATCTTGTACCTCCTTTGCCTCTTATTCTTAATAGAGTACTTCAGCAATAAATGGCTTGCTAGTGATGGTGATACTAATCAAATAATGATCACTATAATAATGAATATCAGTAAGTAAACTTAAATATACCTGAATATTCATCAACAAATTCTCAACAACAAACCTCTTGGTACTTCAGAGCCTGTTGAAAGTGTCCAGTCAAAATCATCATCCAAGCCATCAACACCTTGCTGGAACCATTTTGTCCAATTTCCATCTTCAAAAGTAATGAAATTATAACTTGAGCAGCTTTCAAGAGTCTCATCGTCATCTTTTCCACAGTCATCTTTTCCATCACACATCTCATCCTTCCTAATACAAACCTGTTGACAAAAAAAAAAATCATCGTTTGTAGCCTTTCACAAATAATTTTACTTTGCTGAATTTCTAATAAAATATCAATTACTGTTTAATTTAAAATGGTGACCAAATACGGCAAGGAAATATATTGTGTCTAATTTAATATACAAGTAAACTCCACAGTTAATAAGTGAGCTAACTTTTTAAACAAAATGTATTTTTACAAATAACAGCCTTACAAACTTGCCTTTGTAACGGGGCAGTGGAACTGATATGAATCGCAGTCTCCCTCAGTTGGTTCTGGGTAATGGCAACTGTCAAAGAACTCTGTTTCATCTAAAGCAAATACTCCAGGGTATTCAGCAGAAGGTTCTTTATAAAGAGACAACATGAATGGACTCTGCTGCCTCCCTATGCCTGCTATGCCTTTCTCCCACATATTTTCATGTTCAATATCCGTTGAAAAGAAGTCCAGATTGGTGAAACCTGATGCATTTGTGTAAAAGCGAAGGATTATGTCAGATCCCAGGTTTCCATTCACATAGTACCAGTAACTATAATGACACTCTGGAGCAGCATTCTGATAATAAGGAGTAACAGAATGTCCATCCTGTCCTTCTGCACCTTCAGCTCCTTCTAAGAACAGGAGCAAGAAATGTCCTTCTGGGTCATCAGTTTGATCTACATATGGTCCATGTACATCAGTTCCAAAGAAACTATCATTAGCTTTAGCAACAACCCAGTTCAGTTTATCTTCTTTGACTTCACCCCAGCCACAGGAATCATATTCAAAATTGCAGAATGAAGGACATATCAGTTCATCTGTTCCATCATCACAATCGTAACGGAAATCACAAACATTTTCATCGGGGATACACATTCCTGAATTGCATCGATACTGTCCATCAGGACAAACATCTGGACCAAGGGTTGTAGTTGGTAAATGAATAATAGGTTGACATTCAGGGGTGAAAGAAACATCATCTACTGCAATGCCTCCTAAACCTTTGTTTCCTAAAGTGCCTGCCATCAAAATCTTGAAAGGTCTTGAATATATGATTTCCTTGCTGACTTTTAGCCATGTGTACTCGAAAGTCCCTTGAGTTTGGAATATAACTTTTGGCTGTAAGTTAGCTGATAGTGATGATGCCTCTTCAACATAGACAGTCAAAGTAGCACTTTCATTAGATCTCATCATGTACCAGAATCTAAATGAACATTCACCACTAGACCGCTCGAATGGAGAACTATGCATCCTCCCAACCTTTCCTCTATCACCTGTACCACTCATCAAGTACATGTAATACCCAGTTTCATTGAAATAGGTGTGATCATAATCAGGCCCAACATCCTCAGCTATGTCAATGCCCCTCTTGCGGAACCACTCAGTGCTGCCACTCTCTACACTCCATTGGCATAAATCAAAACTACATCTCTCAGGATAACTCTTACAAAGGTCTTCCAGTTCATCTGTTCTGTCACCACAGTCATCATTATAATCACATATTTGATCAACATCAGCACATGCACCATTATTACACTGTAACTGATCTGGTGTGCAGGTGTGAATTTCTGGCACTGAACAGTTTATAAACTCTATGTCATCAACCATCATTAGGCCATCATTCATATAATTATAAGCATCAAAATGAAGATTCCAACCTGCTTCAAGCTCACCAATGCCTGCAATTTGTTCATACCAGCTATGACCCTTGTCATCGGTAACATACCAGCGAGTATCTGTGAAGCCTTTGTTGGTCGTTACAATTAAATGAAGGCTTGAACCTCCAAATGCTCCACCTTGTTTATAATAATAAAATTTAATAAGACACCCTGAGCCAGTTTTTCCGAGATCAACAGTAAACATTTCAGCTGAATCTGAAAGACTACCAAATCTAGTTTCAACAATCATCATATGTCCTTCTCGCCCTGAGACTTCTGGTTCATCACGTACCCAGTACAAACCACCTACACTACTGTCCTGCCACCCACACATGTTGTCCTCAAAAGTGCAAGCTGCACATGTCTTTTCATCAGAATTATCTTGGCAATCACTAATAAAGTTACAGACATATTCATATGGAATACACTCTCCATTCTCACATTCAAATTCTGGGCATGGTGTTTTTGCTGTAGTAACTACTGTCTGTGCTGTTGGTAAAGGATCAAATGACTGGATGCAACCTGTGTTGAATGACAAATCATCAATGGCAATAACAGATCGTTCACTTCCATCATAGTCCAAGGTTTCACCTTTAATAATGTACTGAACTTGTTTGCCAATGAAAGCATCTGGTGGGATAAAAATTTCACTCTTCTCCCAGTATGGACCAACAGCACCTGAAATTGTTAGGTGTTCAGTTATTGGACCTCCAATACTATCCCTTGTTAAGACTGTCAGTTTGTTAACACCTGGTCCATCTATGTAATAGAAAATTCTTAAAAGACACACGTCTCTGGATGACTCTTTCCAGGTAACAATGGGACTATATAAAGTAGCTATTGTGGCATTAACCTGGTAATCAGCACTGTCAATATGAATATAAGATCCTGTGACTGTATTAAGTGTGTGATCTCTGTATGGTATGATATCCTCTGTACTAGGTGATCCCAACTTCCAATTCCCTTCATCTCCTTGAGTCCAGTCACAAAATGAACCATCTTCAAAACTGCAACGCCCAGCATAATCTGAACAGTTTACTATGACCTCTTCTTCATCTGATGAATCACCACAATCATCCACAAAATCACATAAGTCTTCTCCAGATATACATGCCTTGTTTGCACACAAAAATTCAGAGCACTGTGTTGGATCTGCCATGGGAGTTGGAAGGAAGCAAAATTCAAATCTGATGTCATCTACTGCCATATAACCATCAACATCTAAATCACGGTCACCAGCAAAGAGAAGATGGAATTCTGGTTTTATTCTCCCTAGATAAGTTATGCCAGGCTTCCATTCATCACCTTGATTACCTTTGGTACTAAATACATCAGTAGTTGTATCACCTGTTTTGTATCTAATTTTTAAAGATCCTATATTTGAAGATGATGAAGTGTTACTTGTTCGGCCATACATAATGTACCAAAATGACATACGACAGTTAGCTGCAGCATTATGGAGAGCTGGACTTTGAAGAATTGCTGCCTCTTGATCAGCATTTTGTGACCTGTCCACTGGGCATACAACCATTGAATAGCCTTCAGGGCTTAGAGATGTATGATCTACTGGAGGAACGTAAGAGTCATTTCCCTTACCATCCAGCTCAAGCCAAGTTAAAACTGCCCCTTCACTGCTTTGATTTTCCCAAAGGCAATTTTCATGGTCAAAGATATCCCCAAATGTACAATTGTAACCACACGATCTTTCATCTTGTGCATTGTCACAGTTCTGTATAAAATCACAAACTTGATCCTCATGTATACATTTTCCACCATCACATGTCATTACACAGTCTGGTATAGTTGAATTATCACACTTCCCCTCCAGTATTTTAACATCATCCAAAGCAATAATACCACTATTGCCATGGTCACTAACAGCAGTGAACATAATAGAATAATGGTTAGGTTTTACATCAATGGTCACTTGGTCATAAACCCAGTCAACAAATACTGACTTTTTCTGAGACCATAATTTTATTGGTGTCTCCTGATCAAGCATTTTAATACTAACTATTATGGATGGCTTACGGAAGAAAGTTTCCTTACCTTGAATGTGATACCAGAAACTTAGGCATCGTTCTATTGGCTCTAATACATTTGACTGGAGTATGGCATAAAGTTCTATTTCATGAACATTACTGGCTATATCTGTATAAGCAAAGCTTCCAAATGATTCACCTAAAGTGACATCTACATCTGGAGCATAAATGTTATTTAAATCTGCTGCACTTATTACAGACCAATCAAAATCATCGTTAACAGCATTCTGCCACATACACAAATCTTTTTCAAAATCGCACTCATCAAAAGCCTCACACTCTATTACTGGATTAATATCATCAAGGCCTACTACATACTCCTGATTATCAAGATGGCTCTCAAATCCTAAGGAGTAATAAGATTCTTCCTCAACTGGAAGCAAATATCTATTCCAATGAACCCCCAGTGCACTTGTGATCTTCAGTTTTGGCTCTGGGTCCACCTCACCATTTCTGCTTACATAAACCTTTAATTCTGCCGATGGATATAAAGTGTTTCCATCTAAGTGCACCCAGAATTCAACACACTTGTAATCTGGATGGATAGAATTTGTAAAGATGAGAGCTTCACCTTGAGTGGAATGTCGAAGATAGTGACCACCAGTTGCCTCCAGTGAATGATCTGCTTGAGGTTTATGTTCTTCTGCTGGAGATGAAGTTGCTTCAACTAAATCCCATTTAGCATCTACCTCTAAAGACTGCTCAAAATTGCACATACCAGTCTCAAAGTCGCAAAGAGTACCTCTTGAGCATGGTGTCAAATCAAGAGTAATATCATCAATAGCAATATCTCCCTTCCCATTAGCATCTGGAAAAACTTCTATGACCATTTTACTCATTTCTGAATCTCTTATATAAACTTCAGCTTGTAACCAATCTTTTCCTTGGTCGTGAGCTCGATGCCACAGCATTTTTGTCTGGTTGTTGGTCTTTAGTAACTTTGCCTCTAAAACCCCAATTTGAAAACCATGCATATGGTACCAAAAGGACAGGCAATAACCATCCATACTTGGATAAATGGTTGGGCTGAGAAGACGCGCCCTCTTGTCAGGTGCTTCTGTGGTACTAACATAGAGATAATAGCCTTCTTTTGATTCTGAGGTATGATCACTCTTAGGCCCAGTTTCTGGTGATGGAGTTGGACCTTTCCATCGCATCCAGTCAAAATCATCTTTTGTATCTTGAACCCAAGAACAAAGAGGATAGTCACTAATATCAAAATCACAGTCATATATGGAAGGATGATGAGTAGGTGGAGGTATGGTTGTTAATGGTGGAACTGTTGGCTCTTGACAGTCAGTGGTGAAACTCACATCATCAAGAGCTACAATAGTATATTCAGATAAAGCTATATTCTCATTGACTTCGATGCTAATCCTGACATTGTACCTCTGTCCAGTAATTTCATCTGGAATTACTTTGACATTTTCCCACAGGTAATCTAATGTTGAGTTATGGATCTTTACCAGAGGAGTAGGTTCTTGTCCCAAATAATCAATACTAAGAGTAGCACCGACAATGTGTTGCATAGAGTACCACATTGAAACACACTTTAGGTCAGAAGAAATACTTGCACCATACAATCTGGCACTGTCTCCTTGCTTTTTGTTTTCAAGATTCACTTTCAAGTAATGTCCACTGTCCATTTCTATTGTGTGGTCAACAGAAGGACCTGAACCTTCAGAACCAGATGACCGTATCCAATCAAAAGTATCAGATCCATCATTGACATTGAACCATTCACAATAATCATACTCAAAAGTACATTCATTTACTTGTGGACAAATTCCTGGTATGAATTCCACATCATCTATGGCAGCATTGCTATGATCTCCTGATCCAGTTTGAACTTTGAACTGCACAGAATACTTCTCATAATTTGGAACACTTACTTTTTCAACACTCCATGTTTCAAAGGATATCGTGGAAGTTTCCCAAAGAACTTTCCTAGACGTGGTTGTTAGGTCAATAACCTCCACTGTTAAGGATCCTAAATCCCTGTCTCCATCCATATGATACCAAAATTTAAGGCACTGATACCCAACAGATGTGTACTCAGGTGACACAAGGAGTCCATCCATTTCTTTACCCTCATCTGAATCAATATAAGCATAATAACCACTTCCACTGTGGGTTGTATGATCCACAATAGGATGCCCAGCTAGACCTTCATCTCCACAGCCTCTCTTCCAGTCAATACTGTCCTCAGAACTCTGCTGCCACTGGCAGAAGTCATTTTCAAAATCACATATATTCTCATGAAGTTTTGATCCCATTTTTATATCGTCAACAGCCAACAATCCAGGACCTATGATACCCCACTCTCCTTCAAGAATAATAGTAAAATCATCTTCAAGCTCTAGTTTTTTTTCAAAGTAGAGCCATCTTTCGTCCTGTGAGTCTTTAACTTCAAAGAGATTTTCTTCTTTTTCCTTGTGTACTTCCTTCAAAATAATCCTAAAGACACCAACATTTTCACCATAGAAGTAATACCAGAGACTGAGGATATTGTCAGAGTCTAATGGTTGAGGCATTATAGTACTTAAAAGCCGTGCTTTATCTTCTGTGTGGGTTTCAGTCGAATCAAAATCAATGAAGATGTAGTATCCATATCCTGTTGTGTGATCAGGAAGTCTTGGTGTAAGATCATAACTAGATATCCACTGCTGTTGATCCATTTCATCTTGACGCCATGTACATATGTGTTCAACTTCATCATCAAAATTGCAATCTAATCCCAGTGTACGTTGATTACAGTCAAAGTAACTTATGTCATCAATGGCAACACATGTTTTGGATGAAGCATAATCACTTGGTACATCAAATACCGGTGTAGCTTCCAATATAAAGTAAGACCCAGCTGTTACTGTTGGTGCTGGAGCAAGAATTTCAAACCAATATTCTTCCTGAGGTACTGGGTAGGTCATATTATACAAAGAAATCTTTTTCCCATCAAATTTTCTATTATAAGACAGTGCTAAATTTGTATTTGTAGGTTGTCTGACATAGAGCCAAAAGTGTACTTCACAGTAATATGAGGACGAGTGAAGCAATGATGGGCTCCTCAGCACTGCAGTTTTTCCAACTGTACCATCTGCTCCAACAACATATATAAAGTGGCCAAGAGATAAGTCCCCCTCAGTATGATCATTAGATGGGTGATCATACATACTCATTTCTTCAGCAAGTATTCTCTCCCATTTAAATACACCCTCACTGAAATCGATCCAAGAACACATGCCATACTCAAAAGTACATGCTCCACAGTCATCTTCATCAGCTCCATTGGAACAATCTGCTATCCAATCACATCTTTTAATGACTGATATACATTCATCTCCACTTTGGCAGTAGAATTCATCCTGTGAACATGGGTTGTAAGGTGGTGCAGGTGTATGTCCACCAGGAAGTGTCTCATTACTGTAAATACATGTTGTAGTGAAGGAAAGATCATCAATAGCAATATCAGAAAATGCTAGGTCCCCCACAATACCTTCAATGACAAACTGGAATGGGGATGTTATTGAACCAGCAGATATGACTGCACGATCCCAAAACTGGCCTTGTTCTCCCTGTCTTGAAAAAGAGAGACTCTTTTCACCATCAAGGTCCACCCTCGTATACACATTCAGTTCTCTAATATCTCTTCCATACATGTAATAATGGAATCTCAGCTGACATGGCAATGTGTCTTTTTCATTCTCTAAAACAGGACTCAAAAACCATGCCTTATAAAAAGCATTTTCAGTCACATCACTGCCAGCAGTAGGACTTGTGATGTACATATAATGACCATCAGAAAGTCTTGTGGTATGATCCACAGGTGGTCCTGTCAAGTAAGTTCGTTCTCCAACTGGTGTATGACCTTGCTCAATATTCCAATCTGAAATAAATCAGGTTATGTAAATGTCCATTTCCAGCAAAAGTAAAAAATATGCAGCTATAAAAATACAAATCTCCATACAAATTTTCTTGTAAGCAGAGTATTTAAAGAGATTAAGCAAGTACATAATATAAAGTGAAATAGTAATAAAGTTGCATACATATTTTACATCATTCTCTGAGAAATATCAAACAAAATGTAGCCAAGCTATTAGGTGGTTTGACAATGACTGACATCCTTTAATGTGCTTAACAAGAAAATGAATGAGAGGATGGAAGGAAAAGATTTCTATAACTTTTTCAAACTTATTTGTGCAACCATTTGGAAACTATGACTCTATCCTGAATAATCACTTTAGACCTCAAAAATTAGGAAATGAACAGGAATGACATATGAGCATACTCAGCATCAGCAAGCAAAATGTTTACAAACTTATCTTAAGAAGGTTACAACTATAATAGGAGAATGCATATATCCTAGAAGTCCTGGTAGTTTTCAAACATGATTTTCTCTTAAGGGTAAGTACAAGAAAATACCATTAAATGTCTGTCCTGATATATACTGGATCGACAGACCTTCTGATCATGATAATAGAAGATGTTTTCTGATAATGAAAAAAAAAAAAAAAAAAAACTAGGTTATCCACCCAAAATTGTAAACACTGTAAAATCATGAATGAGAAATGTTGGATGGTTTTCTTATATATAATGGCATAAAGTAGGGACCTTTAGTGGCTCCACCCATTTCATATGCAGGTATAGTATTCTTACATTTTACATTACAAACTTGAAGATATGATGACAGTCTCATTGAATCTTAGAATGGATGGCCTGCTAATAAGAGAAACTTTAGGCCCAGACAAAAATCACTAGTTTTACAATAACAAATTTCCTTTTAACTGATGATGAAGCTATTTGACATAATGCCACAGCCTTACAAAGACTGCTTAAATTATTAGATTTATTTAAAAGTTATGCAGCACGGTGAGACTCAGAAAAAAGGATTTTCACCTGCCTGACAAGTTGTTAAAAACACAGCTTTATTTTGCTATTTTAGTTCTGAACTTCTCAAACTCTAGTTTGAATAAAGAAATATACACCCGAAAGGTAAGGCATCACGAGGTCCTGGCTTTTTGTTGAAGGTAAATGGTTCAAGAAAGGTTAATGTCTAAAACGTTTGTGTGTTACTTGGCTTTCTTTATGGTGCTGAAGGATGAGTCACTTGTGCACATACACACACACACACACACTCATAGTAGCAGCTCAGTAGCTTTCATTCTCAGTGATTAAAAGACATCCTTGGGATGTACTGACTCACACAGTGAATAATGTGAAACCTTCAAAAAGCAAATTCTGATTCTTTGTACACCAACCTGAGTAGGAAAAGACTAATGAATATGTCTTTTTGAAAGAACTGATGATAATCATAATCAAAAGAAAAATATACTATTACACAGAGAAGTACATACAAAGAGGGGAGATATGATGCATAAATCCAACTCTGAGAAGTGTAATTTATGTATATGAATGCACAATAAACGATAGGGAAAATGATCTAAGAACTGTAAGGTGTAAGGAGAAGCTTCTTGAAAGGCACACATTGTGAACATGCCATATGCAGTAGTGCTCAATGATGGCTCATTTATTCCTTCTTTTTTTTTTTGTTCATTCATTCATTCATTATTTTTTCCCTGACATGTTATGTTGTAATAGGAAGGATACAACAGAGTTATCTGATATTTTTGCAAAATTTCAAGAGAGTAACTATTACTGTACTGTACAATAAGAGTAATATTTTAACTTAACTTGACAAACAATAACATGAGTACTGAGAATAAAATTTTCTGCTGATACAAATAAGGTGAATAAGTAAAGCTTCCTCTGTAAATTTGTTACAAGTGTACTAGCAGTATATTAACTCCATTTGGTCATTATGATTTATCTATGTATTTATACACTGCTGCAATTCATAGCTCAAAAACTGATAAGATGTACACCTTTTCTTTTTATTCTGAGGGCTAACAGTTTCGGAAACGATGCCTATTCCCTGTCTAGCCCGTAGCCTAGTAGAAAAAAAGATAAAGGACGAATGAACAATATCTTGCCATGAATGAAATGATGACCTAAACTGTTATAAGAAGGAAATGGAGTCAGATGAAGTTTTAAAACCTAAAGCTAACCCTTTAACCTGAAAGTCAAAGTTCATGTTTCTGGTACTATGTCGAAGATTTTATGTTCTGTATAAAAACTTATGTTCATCTAAAAATATAATCGCAGTAACATCTACCTACAGTAATCTAAAAAAGTTGATGACATAAACATTTCCATCCTAACATTCATTGTGTTGTATTCTGGGGAGTGAGGACCAGTGTTGGAGAAGCTGCTGAAATATGTGGTGCCCACTGGCTGGGAAATACATTGAGATCTAAAAGATTGAAAATGTTTGCATATATCATGAGAAAGGATAAGGAGCAGTTGAGCAAAAAAATATCAGATACAGTATTGAAGTATCTGGACAGGACCAGAAGAAGGCCCAGAAAATCATGTAAATGGATACAGATAAAGACCTAGACCAGATAGGAATTCAGTCATTATGTGCACAATGCTAAAGTAAGTGGAGAGAACCCTTTTGTGTCTAACCTAGTAACAGGAAAAACTGAAGTTAAAACATTAATGATGACAGCAAGTGTTACACTTGAAAATCCCATGTCACAATAAATGCTAAAAAAATGACAGAATAAAACACTTCACTTTATAATTATTGACTGCAAACAAAACTCCAATTACTGCATGTGTAGTGAGTATAAGTTAACCTTATATACAACATCAAAGAGAGAACAGTTTGGCACAAGATTATTCTCTAGTGTTCTTATAGTTTTTCATATTTCCTCTGCAAATTCAAATTCGCCTGACTTATTTGAAATTCTGACACAATTTCCCCCCTATTGCTTCTGCAGTATTTAAACCCACTTAGTGCAATCAAAATATGAAATGCACTACAGCAGCGGCAAACCACATGTGCTAAGTCACTTTATGCTCACCTACACTTTCAAACATAAAGTATGGACCTATAAAGTAAATGATAGGTCCATACTTATGGACCTATCATTTACTTTATATCACTCAATTACTATGCTCCTATACATGCAGATAGGCAGTACAAGGGTATACAGGTACTACAATAATAATACATCTATAACTAAAATAAGAAAAGAAATATCTTATCACTGACTTTATTTTGCAGACACAGATGCTGACACCAAACTGGACACCAAGGGTAAAGCAATAACTCTTAGGAACTAAAGTGCAGGTCAGCTAACAATAAGTTTGGTAATTTTGTGCTTATACCAGCTCATGGCAAATGACAATACCTTGCCAGTGTCCAAACAACTAACTAATTCAACTGTTTTTAATGTCAAACATTATGTTAAGATCATTTACTTTTGTATAGTTCTAAATTTGGAAGTAAATTCCTTTTCAGTAATAAAATGTCTCAAGCTTGAAGAAAATTGTTTTTGTTTAAGTACTGAAGCTTTTTATCTTTTATAAGTTTTCTAGAATTTACATAAGACTCAATGTTATTGTAATATACAGTACATGCAATTAGATATAGTATGGTTTCCAAGGGTCACCTTTGCTATCAGTTAGTCCTTCAAGGACATGACAAATTAAAAACAACAAATTCTTAGCTCTGTCTTTACATCAAGCTATGTAATGTTCAAGATATTTTAAACTTTATTAAAATTATGTTCTCCAGAATCACATGGTTAGGACCAAGCAGTATGGCTGATGGCAGCAAAACATTTCCACTGCCTGGCTACACAAAAGAAAATCAAGTTTAATTTTCAAGTAAACTTGATATCCCATTACCCTTCTGTAGTTTTTCATAAGAATCAGAGATCATACCCATTGTCTTGCTACATCATCTGCTGACCATTCATAACATGAGAAAGGGAAAAGGGAGTTAAAAATTACAGTAACTGAAAACTGCAGTGAAAGTGTTGCCCTGTAATGGTCAGCAGTCTGAAGGTTTACCTTTAGAAACAATGATGATACTGATAAATAAGATCATGTGAGCCACACATCAGAAACTGTGAATGTCAATACCATTCCAGCAGGCCTTTTCTTTTACATATATACGAAAACTCAATTTATTTCTGTAACCAAAGATTACAAATAAACTAGGGTTGTGAAAAGATCAAAGGTAAAATGAAATTACTCTCTAAATGACAATTAAAATTCCTCAAAACTTACCTAAATCATCATCAACTTCGTCTTGTGTCCAGTCACAGGCAGCACCGTCCTCAAGAGTGCATATCTTATAATCATCACAATTCTCCTCATCAGTCATGTCTCCACAGTCATTCGTGTTATCGCACATCACTTCAGGGCTGATGCATAGTTCTGAAGGAGCGAATTTTTATAAATACAGAAGTAATGCATTGGTGTAATAATCTAAATCTCCAAAATCAATGATAAAATATTAATTTAGAATAAAATATAGATCCGCCAATGCTAACATGTTAACTTTTGATTATTTCCTACATTTGGGTACAGCCTAACCCCAACGATACAAATGTCAACAGTAATGAATACTTGAAAATAGCAAAATATGACACTGACATTAAAAAGTAGCACAGCATACAAAGCTTATAATTTTAATTGTAGATAAAAAATCTAAAAACCATGAGCTAATAACATTCATATTACATGTATATATAAAACCCATTTAAACACACTCTTTTCTCTCAACTTTTGGATAGCCAGAATTTTACATTCTCTTCAGACTTCATACCCCCTTAAGAATGTTGTTTATCCATGTAGTCTTGAATGAAGACAATTAAGGAATCTCTACATGTAAAAAAAAAAATAAGCTAAAACATAAAAATCAAGCTGACTGCAAGATGACTGAGTAATGTATTAACAGTAAAAAATCAAAATACCTGTACCGACACAAAATCCTGCAAGAAACTTACTTGTGGACTTGCACTGTAGCATTCCTTCTGGGCAATCATCAGAAGAAACTGGTAATGCACACGTTACAAATGTGATGTCATCAATAGCCAAATCAGGTGGAGAAGCAAGGTTTTGGCCTTCAATCTGCACCGAAAATTCTCCTAGCCAATCTGAAAATACCACAGATAGTTACTTCTGGGTTTTACCTCACATGTCTCAAATATACAGTTGCTCACTTCAGTACAGTAAATCAGATGCTTGTAAATTCTAGTAATACTTCTTTGAAATGTACGAGATACAGTACTTAACAGTTTTTTGTTTCCTCAAAAACCTATTACTTTGTGTAATTAGCTGTTATGTGCCTGCAAAACTGTCTTGGTTGCTTCAGTCGCTCATAAACAGAAAGAAAAAAAATGGCAGTCAGCCAGTAATATAGTACTGTGCATGTGTGGGCAGATCACTTCATTTCAAGACTTATTTATGCATATGCAAGGGCACCAAGTACTCTCATGAAATCCTTGCACGTTTTACCCAAACAGCTATTGAGTGAGGGGTGGTTTAGTTGCTTTTTCTTAAAATTTAGCTTTCATTTCAAAATACTCAATATGTCATTATGCTGACACAGAAATGAATCTTGCCTATTGAGAAATGTACAGTAGTGGCAGCTTATTGCAAAATATATGTTAACTAAAATGACAAATTTTTAATTAATTTGTATTTTTCCTAACATACAAACCTGAGGCCTTTACATATGGATAACTTTCGGCGAAGCTGGAAAGTCCGGCCGTTAAACTTTTGCAAGGCGGTTATGGTAAAAGTTACCCATGGTAGGGGCAGAAGTACCGCCCACCCAACCAGTATGCATTCAATCTCTTCAGTTTACTTTTGGCCACACTGTCGACAAGATGTGCTTTTCTTCTCTGTCCTGCCATTCGGCCTTTTTCCTCTTGTATACTGTATTTTACATTTTCTAATTTGAAATATTGTTTTGGATATATTGAAACATTTGTGTATTTTGATATATTACGACATGTTAACATGTTCTGTTTCTATATCTAAATGATATATTTTCTCAGTCTGCATAGTGGGATTAGGACTTTCTCATACTGCATAGTAGGATTAAGATTGGAGATTTTCTCCCTTTATATCATTGTTGTTATTACAGTATAGGAAATTACACTACAGTCAAGTGTAAGAGACTGCAGTGAAAATGTTAACCAAATCATAATCAATTTGTAATAAACTTTTACAATAACAAATTATAATACTGTAATATTATAATGCATTTGTCTAAAACTGAATGTCAATCATCATTATCTAAGAGAAATCATATGGTCACAGAATGCATCTATCAGATCTTCCATTCAAATATTATGTGACAATTAATTTGAATTTAACAATTCTCTTAAGAACATATTCAGCAAAAATTAGAAAACTAATGCACTTGTACTGAACATCCACATTAGTCAGAGTTACTTATACTTTGATGTAAATAACCATGAAATACTAATTGAAAATATTCATAATGAAACTATTTTTAATTATCCATAACACTTACCTAGTAGCCTGACCTCAGCATAATTCCAGTCCTGATTATTCTGGTTTATAAGGTAAAACCAATGACTAACTTCTCCATCTCTGACAATGCTAATTCTAAGTCGAGTAAAAATATGTATAATAGGTGCAGAGTTTTCAATGTACCTGAAAAGTAGTGTCTAATTAGTTACAAAATATCAGAGTAACAACTTCATTGGACTATATGTACTGACCCCACTGAAACTATATACTTTCTACATTCCCAGGAATTTTTCGCCAATTGACGATTGCATTTTGTTTGGTGCAGATCAGATCAAAAGCTTGTTTTCACAAGAGAGCTTGTTCTGTATTACAAAAACTGTTACTCAAAATCTGAGACCAAATAACCCTTATTACATCCTTTGTTAACCTGTTAAGCGTCACCCACGTAATAATACGTTTACTGTGATCTACTCGGTAGCGCCTTCAACGGGATATTACGTTCAAGACTTTAACTCTGCTTTTCAAGCTGTCAGCCCCGTAATAATACGTTTATTTGTATGGAAAATGTTGGAACATCATTTGGTAACACTCTCAGAACACGTAAGCTGTAATTGATGACTTATTTCCTCCCTGGCAATTCTTTTCAGTTGGTCGCTTGATGCCTAGATGACTATTTTTTTTTCAGTATGCTTCGGGCGTTTTCAGAGACAACACGTTTTTTACGTCGTTCTCAATGAATGTCACAAAGAGGAGGCGTATGTCTTCAGTTGAGATAAATCAAATCCTAGAATGTCTGATACTGAAGACATATTTGATGATGAGAGCTCTAGTTCTGAATCCTCCATGATGAGGATATTGAAGAAACAAACTTTTCTTCCAATAGCGGAAGTGAAGATGACTTCTCATTGCCGAGTGACTGGACTCCGAGAGAGAGAGAGAGAGAGAGAGAGATATCCCTTTACTTTCGTTGCTGATCCTGGCGTGAAATTTTCAGTTGAGGATAAAGAGAATCCATTAGAATTTTTGAGAAATAATTTGATGATGAAATCATTGATTACCTCGTGAAAGAAACAAACAGATTTGCAAATCAGTTTCTAGATGAATGTAGAACATTTGTCTCCACAATCACGAGTACATAGATGGATTGTGTGTAGCCCCCTGCTTTAGAGATTGGCATATGAAAGAATAATAGTGCATGTATGTACAACACTTTTCATTCAGTATTTTGTAGTCTTATGAAATAAAATAATAGTAGTAGTAATAGTTTTTTATCCTATCATTTGATAAAATTCCTACTCTTAACTACAGTACGAATTATAAGCATAAAAATCAATATTAACTTTGAAAAACTATCATCAGTGATATGACCGCTACTTGCAAGAAAAAGCGTGATCATCCGGGGGACGCAACAGGTTAAGTGGCCTGATGAATTCTACCCATGGCCCATTCTCCTCTGTCGTCATCTATCTGACAAGAATGGTATGCCATACCATAGTTCTCCCATTTCTTTCTTTAATGTATAACAAGACCTCAATCTATGCACAGAGATGCTGTTAATGACAATACTGTAATGAAATCGAAATGCCAGGTCAGGTCAAGTCAGATCACATGTTTCTGTGATACCCATAAATCATTCATTCATCTTATCAAGCAACCAGTCATTTATTTCACTTAAGTATCAATTAGGGAAACTATGCCTTTGCAAAAGATTAGAAGACTCCTCACTTTTACCTACAATCAATCATTGACTTTGAAAAGATGTAGTACAGAAATAAATAATGCATTCATTACAATGAAATTTTCAAACTAATGCTATGGGTATTTGGTCTATAAACCATGTAAAAAATCACAATGACCAAAAATTAGACAATTACCAGAACTGCATTAGACAATCTATGTGAGCATTATGAAGGGCAGAGGTCTTCATAACAGCCAAGCCTGACTCTTCACTCTGGACACTTGTCACATAAACAAAATAGCCAAATTCAGTGCCAAACGTGTGGTCAAATACAGCTTTAGAATGTGTCTCATCGCTCACATTTCGGCCTCGAGTCCAAACATAATCTGTTTCATGCAGGAAATTCCATCCACATAACCCTGTAATATGAAAATCGTAAAAATAAAAAAGTAAATGCAGTACTAAAACATGATGGATAAACAACAATAATATTGCATATGATTGACTCATCTCAAGCAGTATGTAGTGGATAACTATTGCCTGAATTATTTTCATAATTCATCAGTTTAAAAAAGTGCAAAATTTTCATTACACAGCCACTGTGAGTACCTGGTTTAAAAGGCTCATGCTTCCTTGAAAACAAAATTTACCATTTGGTTTGAAGTGGCCTACTGCATTTGAATTTCACTTCTGAATTGTTGCATCTCTGCCTAACAGTGGTGGAGATCATGGCAAAAGGTAATGTTTTGTGGTAACAAACTTATGTCCATACAGTACAGACTACTATCATACTTAGCCTAATATTTAATTAGGCTTAGAAGAATCTGAAGTAGAGAGTAGCTCTTCAACAGTGATGTCACCAGTTAAGATTGTACAGTACTTGAATCTGTCTTGTTGTCCAGCCACTAAAGTATGTAAGATAATTCCAAGTTCAGGTCATGTATTAGGCACTGGTGAGTCTGATCTAAAACCAGACTAATTTAAAAAGAACTGGCTATATATCTTGTTAAATAAAGGGCAAAATATACATCCACAATAACCTCTAAGAATCCCTTAAAGTCAGTAGGGCCACAGACTGATCTGAATAAAATGATGATAAGAAAGGTATAAAAGGGGTGAGAGAGATTATTTGACCACTCTGTTGGAGGTAAACAAAGGGACAAGAGAAAATCTATCATGGTATTTAAAGGGAACTTGAGGTGGAAGGAATGCGGGTTGATATATCCCAGTGGAAGATATTTGAATTGGTTGCCCAGTGATATATCCAACTGGGAAGATATCTGATTTGGTTGACTGAACTGTCTGAATAGCAATACAATAAAAAGAGCTCAAACATAATGAACTCTAGTAAAAGCAAAGCCCTCCTTTTGCATAGAAGGATACACCCTTCAAACAGCCTTTATAAGGCTATTGTGTTCTGGTAGCCAAGGCAGCAATGATCTAAAAAGATAACAAAGAAACAGTGGTAGTGGTTCAGCAGAAATGGATACAAATACATACTTTTTTTGAGCTATGACAGAGTACTAACAGCAGCAACTCATGCTTGCCAGTCCCTGCTACATCAATAAGATATTCTACATGATGCTAAAGTTATGTCTCAACAATAAAGTCCAGTGAAGAAGTGAGATCCACTGACTGCCAATTTCTGATGAGGATTGCATAAGTTGAGTCCAAGCAATTCACAGACATGATTTAGTAGACAAAAAAGGCTAAAATAGACTGGGGAGAACTACAAGGTCCTACTTCTCTTGAGATGTAGGTTTTCCCTTCTGAAGTGAAGTGCAATGCTGAGAAAAGTAATAAATTGCTTATTGTACTGACATTTATTTATTCATATTTCATTTTCTTGTGCCATTTTAAAGTTCTTTGTCAAATACTTAAGCATTCTGAATATGATTAAAATGCAAACACTCCAGTTTAAAATGACAGAGCAACACATTAAGGAAACATATTTTGTAAGGTTTAAAGAACTGAAGTAAATTCTGAAATAGTCAAAGCAAAAGGTTTACCAAAATTTGTCCAACAGAAATTTATCTAATCTGATATATTCAGTTAGTTTAATGGCTCAACACCTAATGAAAGGAATAAAGGCAAGGAGAAAGATACTAGGAAAATACACATCACCAAAAACCAAGGTTCACCATTCTTTATTGAACAACTTATATTATATGATCAATAAACTGTAAGTGTGTAAAATGCTTATTCTTACCTAACTCGAAAGCACAATCTCCACAAAGCATTTCATCACCCTGATCTTGGCAGTCCGAAGAAAAGTCGCAGACGTTCTCAATTGGTATGATTTTGCCATCTGAACACATAAACTGAAAGCAAAAATTATGTTATAACATTATTTTCATATGCATGATAAAAGTGTGCAGTGTTTGACTTTTAATTTGCTTCTCACATGTAAGATGCATAACAATTTCAGTGCCATTACTTTTTTGTTAAGAAAATGTAGCGCAGCTGTGTTGTCTATTACCATAGTATGTCAGAGTATTGTAAGAAACTCTTTGCAATCATTTAGTAGTATCCTAAGTCCAATCATTGGACCCTGGGCAAGAGTGAAGTTTTGGGACTACTATTTCAAATGAAAGGTCAACCAACACAAATTTACGGTAAATAATGTACTGTAATTCTTGTTCTGAAATCTTTCAAGTTACAGCACTCTCTTTTCAGGATCACATGCCATATAACTTTATGCATGGCTTTGTGCGAGTAACTTGGAAATTATTTACCATTTTCACAACTCATTACTAAGTAACAATATGTTTAATTTTCTTTATTAAAATATAAAAGTTCTATATCTATCTACATATATCTGGCTGTTCTAATTTGTAAGTTCAGTCAACTGTACCATTATGTTTAAAAAGTCTATGTTTATGTTTAGAGAAAAAATATTGAACAGATATTGATTTCTAGGCCAGTACAGGAAAAATGACCAGAGATGAAGAAGAGCAGATTTGTAAGAGACAGCATCTTGCGGGCGCACGTGTGTGTGCATCATCCATTGGAGGAAACAAGACAAAAACAAGAGCATCCCGTTTTCTCTCTCTCAACGAACACAACTTCTACCATACAATGTTTCCGTCTGTTTCTCCCTAACCATTGTTGTCTCGATTTATGTACAATCACCACTACTTGCATTGCCATGCAAGCATTCCAATCATGTACTCATAATGTTCCACCGAATCTTCTGTATCAAACTGTATGTATGTTTCTGTTTGTGAAGATGTCAAACGTCTCGCCATTTCACACATATTTTGCTACTGCAATGTATTCATTAATCTGTCTCGAATCTCATGCAACTGGCCATATGTGGAATTTCCTGGCCTTTCCATTGATATACGTTTTATCATTGTACGTTTATTATGTCTCTCACAATCGGCATTTGTTTGTCAGTAAACAAACATTACCTTTGTTTTGCCCTGTCTGTGTGTAGAAACTACTTTGCGGCTCGTACCAGCCAATAACAACTTCGAAGATTCTATACATTTATTCAGTAAGGAACCACCAATAAACCAGACAACACCCAGTCAGTATGTCACTCTATCTCATCCTTACAGATTTTGCTTCCTAAAAATATACTAAAATCAACTGAAACTATTTTGAAGTGTGGAAAAGAGCTACAGGGTAAACAGAATTTCATAAGTTGCTGTCACTGTCATTACTGGTAAGCATTACCAAAGGAAAAGGTAGTGGCATTCAATAATCTGCCATATAACAATCTGAACCTTGAGAAGAGTGTTATTATATACAGTGTTAATATGTGCTGCTTCTGAAAGTAATATCTTCTCATACAGTAACAATCAAATAATTGCTAGGAACAATTCTCAAAATAATACTAAGCAAGATATTAAAGCAACAATAGCTATCTAGGATCCAAACAAAAGTACCTTCTCAAAATAAACATCCTGGACAACACAAACAAGATAGAAGAAATGCTCATTATACTCCTATGCACCTTATAAGCTGGAAAATATGGTAGATAGAGCAAAGTGTGACATTATACTTTTGGTGTGCAAAGAGTAAACTTCAGTTTGATATTGTCTTTCTATACGTTCTTACAGTTAATGGATCATCATGGCACTTCCCCTTTGTAGTCCAAGTGTCATCAACTGCAATGTCTCCTTTGTTTCCTGCTCCCCTACGAGCTACAATTTGAATGGCAAAGTCTGCGTCGCTGTGAATTGTCACTTTACCCTGGAAAATAAATGCAGTTGTTAACAAATGCTTTTAATGACATGTAAACTTAGCTTCATATTTTTCGGTTCAATTGGCTTGAGGTAATTTCTTTTGGTATAGCTTATGATATACATGACCATATATTTATGACCATTTTCCTCAATGAATAGGTTTCACTGTGGCGATGTCTTTGGGCATTATTCTCGTGTAGATGGAAGGAAGTCAGTGTGTGCTAGTAATAGTGATTAATACTGTATAATAGTGATTAATATTGTTTCCTGACCAAAAAATATTACTATGAATTATGAAAATAGTGTTATTACTTATGACTAACTTGCCCCAACATTTACAGAAATACTGTATCACTTTTAGTGGCAACCTTAAAAAACAAGTGTATTCATTATACATGTATATCATACCTCCACCAAAGACATTCAACAATGAATATATCAACTCATACCAATGAATATATCGTAATTATTGTTTTCATAAATACAACTGCTCTTGTCCTTAAACTTTGTTACATAAGTTTTAATTTTTAGAATACTGGATTTGTAATTTTCCAAATAATAATTAAAATATAAGTAATACTGTTTGCATGGTAGTGAATCATTAAATCTTCAGTGAGTGCAACAAATGCTAACTACCTGGTGGGGAGAAACCATAAAGCGCATACCTTTTCAAACGCCACCAATACAAATACCACAAACTTCTTCCCATCTGTTTAAATGATATTCAGTTTGGTAAAAAGATCCAGTGTGACTACTTCCTGAAGATTAAACTTTTAGAAATAAATAAAAATCTGATTTTGTTTCTTTGACATTAAGTCCTCATCTCCATCAATATTCATAAAGAATTAACCTCTAACCCAATTAGAGTTTTCACCTATTCTCATCAAAATAAATAAGTTCTCCAGCCTCTCTGAACTATGTATCGCTTGTTAGGGCAAAGGGGGGGTTTTTCTCAGCTTCATGTTTAGATCAAATTACTTCATCTTCTTTATTTCTGGATCTCTTTATTTTGCTGTCTAACCAGTACATCTCTCTTTTCACTGTCTTGAGTGCTCAGTAGCTGACAATGTCTCAGTGCTTGGTTTATAACCTAAATTTCATTGTTCTTCCATGCTTTCAAGATAGCTTGTTAACACAAAAAAGACAGGAAAACCATAACTTTTTCCACGTTTTTTAACTGATGTAGTAATGTAATTGTCATAATTCAGGTTGTCAAGGGTATGGGCACATAATAAATTGCCCTTGTAAATCAGAAAAGTAATAAAAAATACAAATTAAAACACCTAATGAACTATCTATCAGATATCTGTTCCTCAGGAACTTCTCCATCAAACTTCAATCAAACATCTATTTCTGAATACCTCTATAGAACAATGCTGAAATTCTTCTGAAAGAAAAAAAAACAGAGCTATGGCAGAGAAGACACAGCCCAAGAATAAAATAAGCAAGTAACCCCTAAGTAATTACCAGTGATTATCAATGCCATACACAGAAGAAATCCATCAGTAACATCTATCGATGAAATGATACTTAAAAACTGAACCAGAACAAAATAAACCTGATAAAACATTACTTACTACCTACAGTACTTATGACACTGAATGGAGAAAACAAAAGCTATAACTCACCAACTTCCACTCATTCCCTTGCGGACCAACCAGTGTGAAAATAGTCTCAAAAGTGCCATTCCCGTTGGTCTGAATGCTTAGTGCTGAGAAAAAATAAAAAAGATAATGAATGGTTCAGAAGTTAGGTTATATCACACATGTTATGGATTAAACCAGTTAATGCCAACACAGGTTCTTGTTCCTAGAGTACTAGTCAAGATGATATTCTGTCACACAAGTAATTGTTACACTGGCAACAGGAATATTTGCCAGGATCAAGAGAACCCATTATTAAAATATATAATTTGTAGACATCACATGTAATTTATCACTGTCAATATCTAAGTTACTTATAAACAGTATTTTCTAAAACCAACTGAATACTTCCTGCAGGTAAATTCTCAATAAAATTACATATTGTTTATCAGTATTCCTTGCTCATCATTACTAAATAATGCATATCACCAACAGTAATGCAAGTGTGTGGATTAGCAAGCTGTATCAAAAACCAGTCTAACAAGAACACTGAGTCACATTTCTAGACATCACTCAGCTTGTTCTTTAATGAAAAGTGAAAATATGAATCCATCACATCAAAATTTAAAAAATGAACAGCAATGTGGAAGAGACCATAGGAAAAGCCAGAAAGCAATGTAACTGAAGGGAAAAAATGCTGCAAGGAGCATGGTGCTTTCTATAGTGCTCCACGTAAAGCACAGTGAGGGTGACTGATCAAATGTGGGGGTAGATTGGATTACCAAATATTAAAACATAAATTTTCTGCCATGATAGTTATAGTGAAAATTATGCCTACAGTAAATCATATCTAATTCAAAGAAGCTTTTCTGAGATCTGTAAATAAGACAGAGTTTATTATCGCTACTGACCTCCAATATCTCGTCCATACATGTAATAGTAAAACTCAAAGCAGTAATCGCCTGCTTTCATGTTGGCAGACTCTAGTATAGCAGTGTAGCCATCTTCCCCATCATCTGACTCCAAGTACACATAGTGGCCTGCACAGAGAAAAGAAATTTCAAAATACCAAACATAAAAATATGGAAGGAAAATGGTACCATAATATTCTTAATAAATTTTCTTATGCCATTAGTCAATAAGATTATATACAACTTTACAGTACTGTACAGTACATGTATATATATATATATATATATATATATATATATATATATATATATATATATATATATATATATATATATATATATATATATATATATATATATTATATATATATATTATTCATGATGTTGCTTCGTAATAAGGAAATGCATGCGATATTTTTATATATTTACTCTTTTGTTTATCATGTATTATGTGTATAGTAATAATAATAATTATTGAAGTATCATAACAGATCTCAAAAGAACTAATGATTTAAGTAACTTAATAGCATAATTTAGAATTGATGATACAATTTTAATAGTAACGTTGTATGAGCAACACGTGTGTGTGTTCAGCGAAGACTTGTATCATTTCAATTGTCATCAGTTGAGATAAGAGAGAGACCTTTGTTTTGGGTTAATGTGGGGACAGTTTGGAATAACATCTGCCAATTCGTTCAGGAAATCAGCTCAGTTTTTTGTCTTGTTTATAAAACACGTCAATCATAATTAGCCGATTGCAGTATGTTTTGATCGTGTAAAGATTTCTGTAAAAGCCTTGTCCCATAGAAAAAGAATAAGAGCGATTTCACAAAGTTACATACATGGCTCTGATCACGTATGCCGCTTTGAGAGAAAGAACATATGTCCTGATCAGTTACGTCATGTTTTGTAGGACTGCATTCAAAATGTTTTGCTGAGAGTGACATCACCTTCCTTCTAGGAATTTCTCCTTTGGTATCTCATAACCAAAATGCCTCAATGACATCATGTAATTGTTTCATGTGCTTCTGGAATTCTGAAATCTGTTTCATTCTTATTCTTGAGACTGACCTGTCTGGTTCACTATCTCTTTCTCTTTCTTCAAAAGAGAGAAGTTATTTATTAACATAGAATATTGTGGTCACTGGCGTTAGTCTTAGCTTTTTTGGGATCTGAGGATAGGAAAAGTGTAACGGCACCTTATTAAAAGTGTGTTTTGTGGAAAAGCAGCTGCAGCAAGTGATTTTACAAAATTTTCACAAGTTTGTTTAAGGTAACGTGAATTTTACTTATTAATACCATGATATAATAAGTTAGGGAAATTTTCCCTTAGTGAAATTGTTATTGATAAATCTTTTGTGGAACTGTGCGTGTTCTTGTGATTACACTCTCTTCATATTTTCACATTTTTTTATGTCTGTGATGTAACATTTATTTATGCAGCATTTTAAATATTTCTTGGTAATTAATTTAACATTGCATACTTGATTAAATTTTCATTTATTAAGGTTTTCTTTTCAAATCTTGAGTAATTCTTGATAGTTTAAATTTTTCTTGATGAATTTAAATTCCTGATAAATTAGTTTCTGTGAATTAGTTTTGTTTTGTAATTTAATTCAAGAATTAATTAAGTTTTGTGTTGTTTACAAGTACTGTAATGGTAAATTTTTCAGATTGTGAATTCTAATTAAAAATTTCGAATTTAAAAATAAATTTTTGTATTTAATATTTTTTGAAAAAGTGTTTCATTTATTGACCACCAATGAATAGGATTAACTGTGTGTGCATAACAAAGTGATAAACATGTTTTGTTCTTTTAGCTTGCTAAAGTGAATTAAGACCAGGGAAACAGTTAAAATTGTGATGGAGTGATGCCCTTTTATTCTAGTATATTTCTTGTTTAATAGTGGATACCTCACACTAGTCTTGATAAATTGAGTCTGATTTTTTCAAGTGATTAATAAGTTTTTTAAGGGATCACTGTTACCTTTAGAGTACTCAGTCATAATTTCCTATTGTTATAAGAGTTCGGGTATCTGGGTGAAGTGAGGTAAATTTTTGAATTTTGAAATTAGTTGTGTAATAACCAGGTGCTTGGTATGCATCGTGACAATATATATATGTATATATATATATATATATATATATATATATATATATATATATATATATATATATATATATATATATATATATATATATATACATATATATATATATGTGTGTGTGTGTATGTATACTGTACTGGTAACTTCTGCCAGATTATATATACTGTATTGGTGATAGCCATGATGACCTCTTAACTCACAATTTCTTCACATTTTTTTATACACTTGTCACTACATAAACTTAAATTCAAATCAAATGAAGAGATCCAAATTTCAGATGAGGAAATTAGGGTTTCTATTTCATCTTGACTGTACTTTGAATTCAGTGCTTTGTAGAGTACATCATATGAAAAAAATGTGAAGAAATCTACATTTTTACACATGGCAACTATGATCAACTACTTCCACACACATACATCATTAACACTACAGTCAGAGAGCGTCAAACTAGAAAAATAAACATTTATTCTACAACCAAGCCTACTCCTCATGTTCACAAAAGTCTCACACTTCACACATTCATTATGACATATCAGACGCCATGGAAAATACCTGTAGATGTCTGTAGAGTGTGATCATAGTTAGGACCAGTTTCCTCTGTGGGTGTGCGACCTTGATTCATGACCCAATCCATTAAGTCACCAACTTTAGTGTTTTTCCAACTGCAATATCCGTCCTCAAAAGAGCAAGTTGCACCAGATGGACATGCCTTGTCGAGCATCACGATATCATCAAGAGCTATTACGCTTGTAGCACCTTCACTGCCTTCAGGTTGCAACCATGACAACCTGCACATTTAAGGACATCGAGGACATCATTATGAAATTTTTTTTATGAATGCGGATTGTAAAACTTACGAGCATGTTACAAAATGTAAGAATAAAAATACAAATAAACCTCATTTACTAAGTACACTTCTAGTATTCTAATCTTCTGCACATCAGAGGACAAGAAATGATACTTGAATTTCTCAAGAAACACCAGATGATGATCAATGCATATTAGTGTTTATCTAACATGGTGCAACAACAAAAATTCTTACAGGGTCTTTCCCAGTACATTACTTCATTATACTATATCAGACAGACAGAGCCTTAAATAGTTTAGAATTTACATTTGGTGGTCTGGCTAAACTTTGATAAAAATAACAAGAGAAAATGGAAGTCATAATCTTTCAAAGGACAAAATATCATACATAATTTTCAAGGAGATACATAACACTGATTAATCAGTAGTGACAGTAGAGCTAACATTAATTTACTTTTCATTACTATATGTTTCATGGAGAAGGTTTAATGCTCACCTACATATTACCATCTCCCTCAGTTTTAACATACAGCATGCATGCATGAATTGTGGGTGAAAATTTATTCTTGGTATTTCTATTTTTTCTTACTGAATACCAATACTCAGTTTAACAATATTAAATTCTCTGAATGATCAGCCTCCTTTAAAGGCCAATGAAATTTACTGACCTATCACATAGGCACATTTTTTGTTTACTAATAAAAATTTAAACAATATTATTTCTACAAAATTGTATTAGTGTCACATGCTTTACAATGGTGGAAAATATTTTCTATACTTCACATGTTTACAGCCTCTAATGAACTTTCACATTCAAGACATAACTGCCTGAAATGGTATTTTTCCATTTTTATTAATGTTAACTAGTATTGGCTATAAAGGAACATTCCCTTCCCTATTTCAGATACAAATGTATCTGAAAGAGAAAAGGGACTTTTCCTTTCCAAAAGCTAATAAAGTAATTTCTATTACCAGAAGTTTTTGGTGGACTTCTGTTGTAATAGTACAGTAATTTTGATTTAGAAATTTAGTGTACTGTATGTCCCTAACACAAAAAAATAACAGCTTCATGACAGGTGTTTTGTGTTCCACTCTATTTTCTACAAAAGAAAAATGCCTCAAAACTTACATGATAGTCATTTTCGAAATTAACAGATATGCGAGCAAGATGCCATTTTTCACCTTGGTTGCCCTCTATTCTCCTGTTGGGATCTACAGTGTCAATACTAACAGAAGGATCAACAATATAGACATCTAGGGTTCCTGTCCAATTTCCCACACCAAACAAATAGTAATAGAATGAGAAGCACCTGTAAAAAAGTTATTTAAGTTTAATTTAACTCATAATCTATAAGAGTAACCGTACATATTAAATTCTAATAAAACATATTACAAGTACTTAAAAATTTCAATCACCAAGCATATAAAGTTTAATTCTATTTGGCGATAACCTAACAATAAATACGATAGCAGACTATCCAAAACTATGTTAACCAATGGATGGGCAGCCATGCTGATAATTAATAGGTACAGTAAGTGGTTCTCCTTAAATATGTTAATCCACTTTTTATAATAAATTTAGGTTTCTGTTATTAGTTAGTTCTAAATGGGGGTTATTTATTCTATTTTAGTTTTTTCCACTTTTTTATTATTTATTTATTTAATTATTTAATTTATTATGTATTCTTCGCCCCCTTTTTTTATATATTTATTTTTTTTCCAGCCCGAGAAGAACCCTAAAAGCGTTCAGAGGTCTGGTTAAACAAATCGTTTATAAATAAAGTAGCTAAATGGGAAAGACATGACGAAGATTTGCAATGAAAAAGAATTTCTCCAAAGTGTAAGATTCAACTTACATTTGGCCTGTACTGCTATGAGTTGGACTTGTCAGCTGTGCTTTGTAATCTTTATTGTCATCCTCAGCATGCTTGAAATAAGCATAATGCCCGTATTCCGTCCCTAAATTGGGAAAAAATTTTGTAATATATTTCTCATGAATGGAAATATTTCACACACAATATTTTAAAATTTTTTAAATGAACAGGATACAAAAAATGTTAATTATCAGAGGAAACATTCTAAAAATAAAAAATTAACTATCATTCAAAATCTAGTTTCCTACTACTGTAAATATATACAAAAATGCATTGCTAATAAAACCTACTTTACTATAAAATTTTTTTTATATATCAATAAACAACTGTAACTGACTTGTTCATAATGATGTACTTAGTTATTATGAAATCTAAAATACTAGCAACATTTAATCAACCTGCCCCTAAGAGAAGGCACTAACATCCAGATTAGATCACCAAAGTGAAATTCCCTGACAGATACAACAAACACCAGACACTACTTACCAGAGCACCAGTCTGTTGGCTCAAGGCTCAGCAAGGGGATAAAATGACAATTAAATTAACAATGGATGACAGTCTGGCTATCAAACTGCAGTTTCGCATCTGTGGTTGAAGTAACTTACATTCATAGCCACCCAACTAAAATACACATTCCCATTTGCTATTTTGTATGCACCACACTCTTTTTCCCAGTCCACGTTTTTGGTGTAATTCCTGTGTTTGGCATATCTCTTTTGCAGCACAAGCTATAACAATTCTTCTTTGACTTATTCATGTATCCATACTCATACTTTCCTTACTTTTTTGTCCTAATCTTGTATCCCTTACTCATATTAACCATACTTGTGTTATCCTCTACTTGTATTTTTCCAAAAGTGGAGAGACACTGAAAGCACAGGGTAGAAACAGTATTGAGCACATAACCGAAATTTAAGGAAAAGGATGACTTGAGTAGCTGTTCCATTAAGAGGATGGGATTAGGGTAACATGAAGAAACTGATAATACCTGAATGCCTGGTTTGGTGAATGAACTATTAACAAGATTATTAGAGCCTTCATCTTTTAAAAAGTAAATCTAATGCTTTCTTTGGTGAAGGATCATATTTTATTCTTCTCAATTTTATTTCTTGTTTCAATTAAATGAGGTTCACATATGGATAACAGACTATCTTTTCTTTGGCTTCTTAATTTTTAAAAAATGGTAGGTCAATGCATAAATCTTTAAAGTAGGCACTAAAACACAGGTTCCAACAGCCTATACAGTATATATAACATAGGCCCACTTACCATGAAAACAGTAAGTCCAAAGAAATTTCCAAAATCTCTCCAAGTAAACAGGGAAAAAATATAATTTGAGTAAGTCACTTGGTTTACTAACAAGAACATGCCTACAAACCTACAACAGTCAGATGTGTTATACATAAAAATAATCTAATTTTGAGAAGCACAATTTTTAAGCTTTAAAAACTCACCAAAAGTATGATCAATGGCAGGCTGATTTTCAGGAGCAGTTTGACTACCACTGCCCCATGCCCACATCACGTTGTCATTTGTAGTTGTCCATTCACAAAGATCTTTTGTCTCAAAGTCACAAAGGTTACCTGAAATAGAAACTCATGCTTAGTTACCAAAAGTGAATGTGCTCATGATGTTTTGCTGGTTAATATGTATATAAAATAATAAATATCCAAACAGTATATTTACCACAATCAACTATGGAAGGTGATATTGTGATGAATATTATTAGTCACAGAAGTTCCAGTCATTTATTAGACATTTAATCCTTTGGACATGTGGTAATTCACAAAAAAAAACCAAGAGCTCTCTAACCTGGTTCTGCTTGACATGTTCCAGAGATCAATAAAAAGTCATCAATTGCTGAATGACCCACATCCTCAGTACTTTCTTGTGTATCAGATGTGATATACACATAAAAATCAAAGTTGGGATTCATGTATAAGCTGACTTTCTGCCATGTTTCCCCAAGCTCATCAAAGTGTTCCCAGTCAGGCAATTCCGTTGGTTCCTCACCATCTAAAATAATCAAGAGAATTAGTTACGATTTCACAGCAACAGTTCTGTTTTGCAATTACATAATTTCAAAATTACATCTATCTACTATATTGAAAGTTATTTAATTTAATAATTTACAAAAATAACAAGGAAAAGAACAAGCCAACAACAGCACCTTTCACAATGTACAGTTTCAGGAATGGAGGAGCTGTTCCATGCATGTAATAGTAGAAAGAGAGGCAATATCCAGCATCCTGCTTCAGTAGTACCTCGGATATTAATCTCCCCATTTGTCTAAAACCCACTGACTTAGATATCATGAAATGACCTGAAAAAAAATGCAAACATAGCTGATTTCTGTAGCCTTAAACTTTACTTCTGTAAAAGTTAACAATGTAACATCTAAGATCTAAATTATATAATAATAATAATAATAATAATAATAATAATAATAATAATAATAATAATAATAATAATAGTCTAAAATTATGACATCTCAGTTCAGATGATATTATTCCTCTAATCTCATTCTTTCGCTTGACTCATTATGGTCAGAGAGAATAGTTTGTCTGAGATAATATCAAACCTTCCATTACTCTCTATTTTCCTAGACATATTTAATACTGTTTCATTACAGAATACTATAAACAATAATGCATCATAAAATTTGAAAGTACTGTACATGTACATATAATTCAAACCAAAGTCTACCTGAGGACAATTTTGTAGTGTCATCAACATAAGGTCCATCTGCAGTCCCTTCTTCATGGGAGCCAGTTTCAAGCTGCCAGATGTCTCCAGTGCTCCATCCACAAGCTGTGTCATCTTCAAAGTCACAGGTAAGCTTAGTATCTGGTTCGGGAGTGCCTGTTGGTACCACAGTAGTTTCTATCTTCCAACATTCCTCTGGGTAGAGTTTGACGTCATCTATGGCAATGAAAGCTGAAAAAAAAATAAACAAAGAGCCATTATTTCTTATTACTGTAGAGTTTATGTTTCCCAAGCCCACACGAACAGGGAGGATTGCAGTCAAGAAGGACATCCATTTGTAAAAAATCTGCCATTCATTCAAGTGCCAAAGAAAGCCCAAGAGTCAAGACCAAAAGACCAACGAAAACTTCTGAAGATAAATTTACCCATGTGAAGACGAAAGGAAGAAATTATAAATTCAACATTTAAAAAAGGAATCCTACAGGTTTTATCAAAATAAATAACAAATTTGCAAAGTTTGGAAAACATCATTCACTTAACAGAGGTTGAACAAATACCAATTACACTCAGAGTTATGGGAATTTCCCCAAAAAATCAAACTATACAAAAACCATAAGTTAGTACCCATAAATTATAAAAAGAGTAAGATGAAACCAAGAAATGAAACAGTCTTTCAGTTCCCAAAGACTATCATCTAGCAACATTAAAATATGAAAGGCCTCTCAAAAAATCAACAGCAACATTCAAATCACAAGGCTTATTTAAATTATGCCAAAGCACTTCATTACCTCACCTTCTAAATAAGTAAAGGAAATAACAGTTACATAAATTACCTCCTTCCTCAAGGAATTCTCTGGTCATTGAAGCTCGAATGCGCAAGTGGAATACAGCGTGCATGTATTCTAATGTGTGTTGCTTATATGTCCAGACATGATCTAATTCTTCAACAAATGATGTTCTTATCTGTGTGATGTTCCTTTCAACATCAACAGTTGCCAGTGACAACCAGTTCTTATCAACTACAAAGAGAAATAAATACTCTTAATAAGAAGTAAAACATAATCCTTACATTCAAATCTATATTTCAATAAAAGATGCATTCAGTAGGTAAAACTGCTTACTATATTATCAAGTACAGTACTATATAACACTGCACTTACGTTTACTCTGCTTAGCAATCATATACATTGTAAAGCAGTAGTTCTCACTGGCAGGTGCAAAATCAAAACTGATGAGATCGGCAGAACACTCAAGGCCATAAGCACAATTTGCCAGGTCAAATGAAACGTAGTGACCTGTGGGTGATAAGGAGTGTAAGGCATGTCGATAATACATGTATATTATAAAATATGGATATAGTAAAATAAAACAAAATTTACTGATGTATCACTAATATTGATGTATTTACCTGTTCCTGTTCCTGTTGTATGATCAGTAAACACCCCATCATTAGACTCCTCTGCCTTTAGCCATTCCCAACTGTTTTCCTTGGCATCTGGTACATTTGTGTAACCACAAAGGCCACCTTCAAAGTCACAGGTGCCTGGTGGAGTGCACGCACCACGTTTTACACTCAGATCATCAAAAGCAATGACCCCAGATGTGCTGTTCCCACGAATTCCTTGTAAAAGCACCTGTAATATGAAGCAAAATACCCAATTACTTGTTGCCTCATTTATCAAAATAGAATTTAAGCCTATAACATCTATAAAGCAACCAATATCCCAAAATAGACAAATCATAAAAACTAATAATTGTAAAATCATATTTCATCTTGATATTCCAAACATACCTTTATTATAATTGAAATAAAAATGAGACTGTTAGTGCACTGACAGTGAAAGCAAGCTGTCCTTTCCATGAAAATGAAAATAATTATACTTTGCAAAGAGGCACTTTAGTTATCATTGGTATGTTACAACCCTATGGGTACAAAAACTATACACAATACAGTACATTCATTCACCGTTTACAAGAATACACTTATGTTAATATACAAGAATATTTAATAATCAATTACCAGTAAACAAAAGGTAATTTAGTGATAGAAGAAAGGTATTACAATAAAATAAAAGATAAAACTAACTGTAAAATTCTGGTCATTTGAGATGGTGGTCTCTCCATACTGCCACATGTTTCTACCATTATATGAGTGATGCCAAATAATATCTTCCATCTCCACAGGGTCAAGTTTTCCAAGCCTGACGTTCAGTTCCCCCACAGGAAGCTTGGGACTGGGGAAAAAAATAAGTAAATTTTAATACCCAAGAGAAATCCAAGTACTGTAAAAAATAAGAAAAAATTTCTGATTTACTTAAATATCTATAAGTACTGTATACTCATAACTGAACTTTAACATCATTTTATCTTATTCTAAAGAGACTATTAACTGACTCTTTAATATCATTTTATATTTATTTAATAACTTACAGCTATGTATTACAAACACAGAATGACAATATAAATGTGAAGTTTTCCTACCAATCTTTTAATTATGCAAATGAACACATTTCTAAAATGCACAACCATGCTAATAATAACCAAACTTACTCATTAGAGTATAGGTAAAACCAAAAGTTGAAGCAATCGCCATCTGAAGCAGTTGTTGTGATGACAGGGCTTGAATACACACCAAACTGACCTATATTGTCATCTCTGACAGGAAGGTATACATAATGTCCACTGTCTGTGCCCCAAGAGTGATCCACTCTATGATGAAAGAAAACAGAATACATAAAAAAACAGAGGTTTGGGGGGGGGGAAGTATTTGAAGTAAGTACTATGAATTAAAATTCTCTTTTAAAAAATCAAGTATTCTTTATTCTGTAACTTACATCATCAATCTTTAATTGTTCTGTGAAACTTATAAAACTTCATTAATGTCCCCAGCATTAACGAACACACTACATTTCATCAAAAAACAATGTAAGATAGAGCTGAAATGCCAAAAACATGTTAGTGGATACCTGTTAAACATGGATACTATAAAATAAGAACTGATGTACAAATAGACAAACACAAACAATGAAAAAAAAGGAATGCATCAATATAATTACAAAAACTGGTAAAAACTTACGAGGGGGTGTTTGGCACTCCATCTTTAGCAGCAGCTATGGCCCAGTCTAAAGAAGATCCTGAAACTTGAGTATTCTCCCATTCACAATCTGCACTCATTTCATCAAATGTGCACACTAAAGGTGCTGGGCACTGACCTTGCACTAGGCTAAAATCATCTAATTTAATCCTCTGAGGTGATGTTATGTTGTAAGCTGTCACCCCTACCTGTAAGAAATGGTCCTGTAACTGCCTGATGAAAAATATTACAGTACAGCATTTGGTATCCATACAGAATACAAAGTACTTCAGCAAAACTGCATTCTTTCCTTTGCTGCAGAAGGGTTTCAAACAAAATTTAAAGAATGGTTTGAGACTTTTCCATAATGCAAAAAAATGATCAAAATCTTGATATTCAAACTGAAACTTAACAGATAACAAAATTTCTTCTTGCAAATAGTCAAGAACTACATGTTCTCTTCACATCACTGCAATAAACTGGTGTTCAATATTTTAAATCTAAGATGTTACATTTTTCATATTAGAAAACTTTCAGGTACAAAAAAAATTTCTTCTCTCATATTAGATATCTGGTCACTTTACCTGGTGGTCACAGGTTGCTAGAACATTAAGGTACTGGGTACGCCAGTCTAGAAATTCCATGCTGTCATCTGCTGTCCAGAGGGTCTCTTCCTCACCTGATTCTCTACATTTCAGGGTTACTGTCAGATTGGCTTTCTCCTCAATGAAATACCTGAAGACATGAAATGAAAAAAATGAAAGCTGTCAAAACTCTGACAAAAATGCTTGATCCTCAGTGAACTTACATACATGATCTTCAAACAACATTATGAAGATTGCCAAGGTCTTACAGATTACAAACAACAATTGCTATGAAAAATTACAGGTTAATCACAAGAAGTCTATATGAATGTTAATTCTTTGAGATTCCTATGGCATCAAATGATGTCATCAATATAAAATAAAAATGGAACCTTAAATATATTGACGTTGGGTAACACTGGGATGAGATCTGGAGAGTGTTGAGGGATGGTTTAACTCTATCTTCCATGCAAGCAGGGGCTATTCAAAATGGATTATTGTTAAAACTGTCCAAAATAGAAATCACCATAATTTTTGCCTATTTTTCTTTATGTTTTTTATATACATGAGCTTTAATATAAATAATATATATAATTGAAAAGTAAATTTATTATAATATTCCATAACTGAAAAAATCTGTGAAGAATAAAGAAGTTTCTGTTTTTTGCTAACTTCAACACACCATTTTGACTTATGATTCAGTTGTTTATTTTATTCTTAATGACAATACAGTTAAGTACAACAATCTGGCTTCAAAATGACATCCAAACCAGCATTCTAACAGGAAAAAAAAATTTACAGGAAAAGATAAAACAAAATTTATCTCTAAGCTCATTAACACTAAACCTGAACAGAATGTTTTTTACTACAAAGTCTTTTAATGATCAATGACAGGAAATAATGAAATGGCTTACCGGAAAGATACACAGAAGCCAATGGAAGGGGATCTCCACCATGTTTGCAGGACTGCTGTTGCTGGTTCTTCAGAACCAGCTATCATCAAATAGTCGTCTGGAAAGATTTTAAGAAATCAATAATATTCCACATGCTAAATTTATTCAACTTGTGCGATTATTGTAGTGTTGCAATAATTTGCAGATGTATATTTTCCCATTTGTCCTTACTAACAATAAACATTGTTTGTATCAATGGATTTTTTAAAATGAACCAAATTATTCTGCTTTTACTAAAAACGAAAGTATAATGGGTAAACAATACAGTAATTGAGAAGCACTATTTCAAAGCTTAAATGTTAAGCAGGGAGGGAGTGAAACCATAGCAAGGGGTACAATGGGACCAATTACAATTTCAAATGTAAGCATCTGCATACCTGATTCCTCTCCTTTTAAGCTTACTGTAGCTAAGTAGATAGAGTTGGCCTGCTGCTTCATTGGTAGGCAATTAAAATCACCATGGAGGAGGTTATTGTTAGCATCTATTTTTCAGCAATATTGCTTGCTTATATTTCATGTACCAAATCTGAGTATCTGTGGCACTATTTGTGGTATTTAGGTTACCTCAGGTTGTACATAGTTTCGTTACACTGGATGTGACCATTTAATGAAAACTTTCAAACCTTGGATTTTACAAGGTTTGAGTTTTCCTGCTTACATGTTAACACACAGTCTTTTATTAATAGTGTTTCCTATGCTACGTTAAATTAGAGAACTCTAATTTCTCGTTAGCTTATAATGATTTGGTATGGTGCTATTGCTCACAAAGGTTACTTTAGATTACTGTACAGCATACCTAAGGTACCTTTAAATATTAGGACATCTGAAGACTGCAGAACAAACATATTCTTCACAGTTTTTTCACATGCAGCTCATAATGTATATTCTCTTCCTAGTAAGGGCAGTTACTCACAAAGGGAATGGCCTTGAGAAGACATGACAAAGATTTTAACCTAAAACCTACTCTTCTGGGATTCATTCAGTCACTACAATGTCAATTCCAGCTTTGTTTCTCACTCCTACATCTTAAAGTGACTGGGCAAATCCTTTCTAAGCGTCTTATCATTTTGAAGGTAACCAGCCAGATGGAGTCTTTTAGGAAATAAAGTATCTAATGAAACTTCAGTGGACAACCCAACAACAACTTCAAAACCATTGGGAAAGCATCAAATAAAATCTGAACAATCTCATTCAGTTTTGTTACTTAAGGCTTTGGAGGAAAAGTTCTTGTTCCTTTAATAAGGGAATTGTGAAAATTCCTTTTTAGGTATTTCAGATAAAGTCCTCCAGAAATGAGGGTACCTTACACTGAGATCTGGGACAATACATAAAGTCAACAGGTTCAGGGCTTGCCACCTTAGTTCTATCTTACTTATTATTTCTCATTGCCCATGATAAACAAAACTAAAACCATCCCCATTATTGTGCCAAGATAGGCACATTCAAATTTTGGTTAGTTGGCTGTCTACATTGCTTTTTTCAATGTGAACTCAGTTTCTTCATTTTTAGACCTTTCTCTTTGAAATGCAGACACCCCTTTCTTTCCTACCACTGATATAATGGACATTCTTGTGTGTTTATATGACAGACATAAGGCATGAATTAAGTAGGCTATTATCTCTAAAGTTCTATGTTCTGCACTAATAAAATAAATATCAAAAGACATTTTTTTTATAATGGATGCACTGTCAACACTAAAATGAGGGTTGTGTGCAACACTTCATGTCTTGCAAAAAATTATAGGCACAAAAATCATCCTTCAGATGCACTATGTTATGCGAACTTTTGTACTGGCCTTACATACAGTCCCTATCATTATTCTAACTTCTGTAATACCAAAAAAAAGAAATTATAAGTTATAAACAAGGTAAATCAAAGGAAAACAGATGCAAAGAAAAAATGTCAATACTTTCACCACAAACAGCAAGGTACTTCTGTATTATGCAAAGGTGGTGCTAAACTTACTGTATAAGTCGCCAACATTCTTCCAGTCTCGATCATCATGATGATTTTCGTAAAGCCCACAAGGTTCATCAAAAGTGCACTGAATATCCTCCTGAATTAAAAATTATGTAGATTAAAAATATCAACCTCTTATTTAAATGCTAAAAAACAGCTTCTGCACAGTAACATATTCACATGTAAACAGCAAAAAGGAGACAAAAGAATTAAATATGAATAAAAACGTAAAAAGTTATAAAAATATACAAATACTGTACTGATAAAATGTATATGAATGAATAAGAATCAAGAATCATTACAATAAGTAAAGCACTGGTAAGAGACTTTTCAGGAAGCATTACAGCCTACTTTAAATACTACAAATTAGAAAGACATGACAAAACTATTTGAAGAAAACTCACATCAGCATTGGGTTCGTTTTTAAAGCATCGGTTAAAAAGCACATCATCCACTGCAATGTCATACTGCTTTTCAATGTGTGTGTCTGAGAACAACAAGCTCTGAAGCTCAGCCTGTAACAAGAAAAGATAGCTTATTAATCTAAATTCTTTTTATGAATTTAAAAGTAATGATCAGATTAAAAGAAAGACTTACTAACCATTTCTATCTCAATAAATATGGAGATCAATTCTTTCCGTGGCAGTTCAAAATAAGAATTGAAATTATTAAGAGAATTTGTCCAGCCATTCTATATGTAGACACACAATGTTTCCATATACTGTATAGTAGTTACAAAATCATATTTTGAAGCCATACAGAATTCGAACATAATTTTTAATCAAGACTTTACATTCCATATATGTCTAATATCTTAGCAGTACCTTATACATTATCAGAAACATCTGTAAAGGATTCTGTACTGTTATACAGTAATAGGTCAAGGGAAATCTGATACAATGTCAAATACATTACAGGATTACAATATATCTGTACTACAAACTAGAAGCAAAAATAAAATCATACGTCGTGTTGTCTTAACATTCTACATGCTATTTGCTACACTGCATTTTTTTAATTCAATAAAATCACTGAAATAGAAGAAACAAAGAAAGTTCCATCCATTAATTTTAAATATTATCTAAACTTAGATAATTTCAATTACAAGTCATAAGGTAAAGGGCTCCCCAAACTAAAATAATCTACAGTCTACAGTTAAGAAACAGTACCAAGTAAGGTATAACTAGATTAATAAAATGTTCTATAACACACATTCAACTTAATTAGCATAAGATACTAGCAAAGATAATTGAGATGTATACATTAGTTACGAAGGAGTGGAAAGAGAGAAACTTAGGAACTGTATTCTACTGCAGATGACATAAAACTCAAACACTCTTCAGTACACTGAATTTGTACATTTAATGGTTGAAAGACTGAGGCTTTTGTATTTCAAAGAGACCTATGAAAAACACCCTTTTAGGCATGGAATTATTACAGAAGATATATGGAATAATATCCTTTAACATAAGCCTCACACATCCATTGCTTTTCAAGTGAGAAATGACATAACACTAGACCTCAAATGTCCTAATTACATCAAATCAATATATTCAAATATTTTGTAATCATTAATAAAGTTCATACAAGGGGCTAATACAATAAGCCATGATTAAAAATATGGCAAAAATATGGTAAACTGCAGAACATCATACATTCTCCAGAGTATCCAGTTTCTTATCACAATACACAGGTATGAAACATTAAGAAAATTATATCTTCTACATGAGAAAAATTAATATTGATTTGTTAATGAATTAGTGCAAAGTTTTAAATTTACAGTAATAAAAACAAATTTATATGAGTTAAACTAAAAATGTGAGATAATAGTTTTGTTTGTTTGTATAGTTCTCTTAGCACCATTTTCTATTGCAGTTTCAAAAATAGACAAATTCTTTCATTTTCTCTACTCTTCAAGATACTTTATATTGGTGTGTTTTAAATTCATACATAAGTTTAGTTTTAAGAAACATAAGTTCATTAAGATGTTAATGAAATTATATGTAAATTAAGTTATACTTAGAAGCATGTTAGTTACAATTTCTCAAGAGGTTTTATGTAATCTGTTTACTCAAGATATTTCCAACCTGCCAGGGGCGACCAGGATTATGTAATGCAGGCATATACAAGAAACATTATGTAATGTGGTAATGCAGGCATAAACAGGAAACTTCAAGAGCTGAGAGCAACTATATATAATGGCCAAGGCAAGCGATAGAGAGAAAGAGTAGACAGACAGAAGGCAGAAGGAAAACCTGACATTTCCTGCAGTCATCTCAAGCAGAAAAGAGAATGCAGTGTTTCATTTCCAATGAATTTCTTTTAATATTAGCTGGAAGCACTGAGATGTTCTAATAAAAAAGACCTCTACAAAATCCCTTTTACACGTTCTATAATCTGGAGTGACAACCTTGTGTTTAATGCTGTGAATAAATTTTATATTTTGTCTTTTAGCAAATGTTTTGAACAAACCATTTGTAAAACAACAGGCCACTATCACATACTGCCTCCTTTCACGGTGTGACAGTATGTACACATGGCACATCAATTAAATACTTGGTCAAGAATCACAACTTTTTAGGCACAAAAGCAGCACTTACAATGACTGTTGTATCTTGATCACCAATATAAACATTGCCATGTCTCCATCCTTGGTTATAAGAACACTGCAAAAGCCCTTGATAGATCTGTTCATGGGTGTTATTAGCTGTGTACAGCGAAGTGCTAAACAAGGGACGAGAATCTTTACAGTAATACCAAAACTGAAGCGAACACTGCAACCCAGGAGGCCCCACTTCTGGGGACAACATTGTTGCAACTCCCTCAGGATAATCTGAAAAAAAAAAAAAAAAAAAAAAAAAAAAATATATATATATATACTCTATATACCCTCATGAAAATAAAAACCATGATGAAACACAAATGTAGACAGTACAGTATATCAAAATTTAAAGGCCTTAGGCAGAACATGATCTTGAACTGGAATACAGTACTAAAAAATTCACTTAAATTTATACAGCAAAGAGTTATCTACATAGAAAATGATGACAGATATAGCTAAAAATACTTGGCAAATAAATAAACATGACGAGTTATATCACAAAAGATATAGTTTATCATTTTTCTTTGTCTGATGATCATGTAGTTGAGTATAAGTAGTTAAGTATATAATGTACAGAGCAAATACAAAAAACTCATTAACAAATTTTAACTAGAAACAATGTTAAAACTGCAAAAACTCATTAACAAATTTTAACTAGAAACAATGTCAAAATTATCTCCATTATAGACACTTCTCAACTGAGAAGGCTGAACTCTGGATTTTCATCTGAAGGTAAAAAATATAATGATATAAAATCTCACCACAAATGCACTTGATTAAGTGAAGAAAAGATTACACTCTGATATCTATGAAAAATACTTGAAAATATCTGAGATAACATTACTGGCATATTTCTTAAAGCTTTCAAAAGATCAATTACCTGCTAACTCAGCTGAAGCCCACATGTAGAAGCCAGGTACTTTCCCATCATTAGTGTGGTCATATGCAGGGGCGACATCATCAGGACCATGTGCCTTACTGGCGTTAATTCTTGACCATTTATATTCGCCATCACTTATGTCCTGCCATCCACCATTGTCTTCCTCAAAGGTTGAAGACCCACAGAGTCTTTCATCTTCTCCATCCTCACAGTCTTCATTAAAATCACATACCTTATAAAAGGAGAAGTTGCATTAGTAAGGAAACATACCAAATTCTAATTTCAGATGACTTCTTTTTTCTAACTGAATATATTTGAAAGAAAAATGCAGTAAAAAGAACTATACAGAATGTGTGCAAGGCTACTCAAGAGGAAGCTGGACTATCTTTCCTAAACCCAATGGACACTGTTGCATCCAGAGATTAAATAATTTCCACAATAGCTAAAATATTAATTTCAAAATTTTCTGAAATATTAAAAAAATCTTAGTCAACTGAAACAAAATGAAGAAATGAAAGATAAGAACCTTGCAATCTAAAAACAATCAATGGCAACGTACCAATTGGTCATCAATACAATTGCCCTTATGGCTACAGTAGAACTGGCCAGGAGAGCAAGGGCTTGGTTCAGGTGTAACTGTTGGTGGGAACTGAGTTGGATCTTTTATGTTACACCCAGGAGTCAGTGAAATATCATCAAGACCTACATAGCCACTTTCTTCTATATCTGCTTCTAATACCAGCTTTTGAAATAAAAAAAGAAAAAACATCAGGTTGAATTAGCAATCATCTTTGCATGGAAGAAAGATTTCAGGTACCAAAACAAAAATTTAATAATACAGCAATTTACAATGACTACCAACTGCTACTGTAACTGACATTTTCTAGTCAAACATTTTGGTTACAGAATTTTGTTTGAAAATTATACAAATTACAAATACTTACATAAAAATTCTCATTTGATTGGTAAATCTTTTCAAAGCGTTGCCAATAGTACACCTCTTGTTCATGTGCTGTGACTGAATCAACTACAACAGGTAACAAAGATGAAGCTGAGAGAAGAGTTATATAAAAGGTAGTTGTGCTAGCTCCCCCAACTGCATAATACAGACGGATCTGGATGAATAAATGACATACTCAGATACAGGAAGAATCAAAGGCATGTTTAAGAAATCTTATCAAATAAATCACAAATGAATGCATCAATGCTAAGTCACTTCTTCACATGCATAATGAGATCAGATCATAATTTGGGGGGAAATCTTAAGTTTCTATGATCAAGGAACTTTAAGTTCATCAAATTTTCAAGAGATGAATTCAATGAAATGACCACTATTCATGAAAGTGCCACAAAACTACACTGTTTTCTGCTTTTGCAAGTTCCTATTTTTAAACAGATATCTTTAACAATCAAAACATGCAAATTCCAAACCAGAGAAAATCAGTAAAAGTTGTATAAATAACTGATGATATACAGTATTAATATTTGTTTAAGAAACTGCATTAAACAAAATAAACAACTTAAACTTTCAGCCTTAAAATATAACTGGGCAGTAATACAACTAAATCTAGAATGATAGGTTCTAAGTAAAAACTAAATCTATAACAGCTAACATCTAAAATCATGATAAGGTTACAAGACTCATGATAAATATATAAACATAAGATATTTGGAGGTTTACCATGCAATAGTCTGAGGGACCAATAATGGGGCTGGTGAACACACTCTTTGCTTGAGTAGATGAAACAAAAATCAGGTGGTGTCCATCTCCAGTGTTAACAGAATGGTCCCGATATGGAGGCCTGATACTGTCCCTTGATTTGGTTTTATTGAAGGTAGTTTCCCAACCACAAAAATCACTTTCAAAGTCACATCTTAAATGATATTCATCTGTCAAAGAAAATCAATCTTTTTATAACTTTCATGCAATAAGAGCAAGATTACTTGACAAGTAAATTTTTACATGGTTTTTAAGTTCCAATTTCACAGCCAGTTAGAAAAATCTATTACTTAAAATTTTTTAGAATAACAGACATATGATAATAATGTTCTAAGAAAAACTATTCAAAACATGTAAGAATAATAATTTTTTGTGTTAAGCTTTGTAAATTAGTACATGCAAGGTAGACCTTCACTTATTTTACACTACTTAGACCTGAGGAGTCCTGGATTAATTAAAATTCCAAGTTACATAAGGATTATCTCTGAACAATAAGTTAACAACCTCAACATGCCTTAAAAATAAGTAAATTATAAAATTGTGTAATATTAAAGTAAACAAGACATATAATATTAATAAACCTCAGCTGTCTTTGTAAGTGAATAACAAAACTGTGGTCATACTCACCACAGTCTTTCTCATCTGAATAGTCACCACAGTCATCTGTAAAGTCACAAACAGCCCCTGTAGGAACACATACTTTGTTGTCACACCACTCATAATCTGAGGGAAGATCTTCACAAGGGGAAGGCGGCCAGCAATTTGCCAAGTTGACTTCATCAACTGCAACAACTACTTCTTTGCCAGGCTCTTCTGTAGCTTCAATAATAATCTGATAAAGGGATGTGATTCTACCAATAGGTAGCTGAAGTTGCTGCCACTCTTCTTGGGAGCTCTGCACATGGAAAATCTTGGTGAAGTCTGAGGAACCATGGTCAAGGTAGATGTTCATTTCCGGACCTGAAACAAAGGGGCATCTTTCTAAATAAAATCTCTTCACAATACTAATTATGACAGATGAAAGCCACAAAAATATATCATTACTCTTTTTTCTATGTGAAAACAGTGGTTTATGAAATTTATGCGCTTCTCAAGTTATTCCAAATGAAGCTACGTATGTCTTCAAAAGAACTACAGTACTACAAAAAATGAATGTACTTGCTACAAACATCACTCGTACATAAAGCAAACAAAAATTTCATTAAACTCAATATACTGTATTATTTATCAGCATGAGATACAATTTTCCAAAATCTATCCAGAATTTTTCAGATCAATAAAATAATCATACACTGCATGATGTGGAAATCTTTTAATATTCATCTTAATCAATGCAAAATATGTAAAGTATTGGGCATCATGTCTGGAGCTACAAAGCACATGCAGAGGCTAAACTGGCTTATGCTAACATTTGCAAATCATTGCTTTGCAATTCTGAAAGAAAACACTAGGAAATAAAATATATAATACAAAAATATTGCACAAGTGCCATATTAAACTAGAAGGTAGGAGAGAACTGCAGTAGTTATGCATGGATACACCATGTGTAGCCTTCTTTGTTACAATTTTATCTTTATTTCCATTCATCAATTATAAACTATAGTGTGCATGTTCCATTACCATAGGCCCTGCAATTTTGCATGTGATAATTATTTGTAGTCCAAAGATGCACTGTCAAAATCAATTTCATTTTATGAAAAAAATAATGTCTTGGGTAAGTGTGGAACAGAAAATAAATAACCACAATATTTAGAAATAAATTCACGAGGAGAAAAAACACCTATGAAATGCAGCATTGTTACTGATATTCTTACAATACTTTTAAGTTTAAAACACAGAAAATAGCAATAATAGTAAAAAATGTAAAAAATAACCTTAAAATATTATATAACAAAGTGCTGTCATGACTCTAGAGAATGAGCTAAATATCAAAATACGAACAGAATGATCATACTCTAAGTTTCATTTGCTAATCTGTTTTGAAATTAATTCTCAACTTAGAAATTTTAAATATGTATTATACTTTTACTGTATTAGTATATTCAATAAAATACAAATCAAATGAAAAATGTAGTACTGTATACATTTTATTGAAACTTTTACAAATGCACATGGATGCCATTTGTAATAAAATACACTTGTTTAACCCTTTAAAGCCGAAGCCCTATTTACAAAAACGTCTCCCGTATGCCGCGGCGTTCAGTGAGTTAGCGCCCGAAGCGGAAAAAGTTTTTTCAAAAATCACAGCACGCTTAGTTTTTAAGATTAAGAGTTCATTTTTGGCTCATTTTTGTCATTGCCTGAAGTTTAGTATGCAACCATCAGAAACGAAAAAATAACATTATCATATATAAATATTGGAATATATGACAGCGAAAAAAAAAACTCGTATATAATTGTATACAAATTGCGCTGTAAGCAAAACGGTTAAAGCTAATGACTTAATTTTTTTTAGTTGTATTGTACACTAAATTGCGATGATTTTGGTATATAACAAATTTTAAAACGATCAAAGCAACACAGAGAAAATATTATCACAAAATACTGCATGAATTCGTAATGCGCGGACGTAAAAAATGTTTTTTTCAAAAATTCACCATAAATCGAAATATTGTGCTAGAGACTTCCCGTTTGTTGAAAAATGAAGCTAATTGATTGAATATTACTAGACTGTAAGTGTTTTAGCTTACAATTGCAGTTTTCGACCATTTCGGTCGAGTTAAAGTTGACCGAAAGTCGAATTTTTTCTATTTATCGTGATTTATATGGAAATATTTCAAAACTGATAAAAGCTACAACCATGAGTTATTTTCTGTTGTATTTTACATGAAATTGTGCACATTTTCATATATAAAACTTTATGTAACGACCAATTTAAAGCGGTGCAAATATTACGACAATGAGACGAAAGAATTTCTGAGATGTTCGGCCGAGTTACCGCGCAGACGTAAGGAAAATGTTTTTTTTAAAAATTCACCATAAATCGAAATATTGTGCTAGAGACTTCCAATTTATTGCAAAATGAAGTTAAACGATTGAATATTACTAGAATGTAAGAGTTTTAGCTTACAATTGCGTTTTTTTACCATTTCGGTCGAATTAAAGTTGACCGAAGGTTGAAATTTTGGCAGTTATCATGATTTATGTGAAAATATTTCAAAACTGATAAAAGCTACAACCATGAGCTATTTTCTGTTGTATTCTACATGAAATTGCACACATTTTCATATATAAAAGTTTATGTAACGACTAATGTAAAACGATGCAAACATTACGACAACATGACGAAAGAATTTCTGAGATGTTCGGCCGGTGACCAGCGCAGATGTAAGGAAAAAATTTTTTTTCAGAAATTCACCATAAATCAAAATATTGTGCTAGAGACTTCCAGTTTGTTGCAAAATGAAGGTACATGATTGAATATTACTAGAATGTAAGAGTTTTAGCTTATAATCGCGTTTTTACCATTTCGGTCGAGTTAAAGTTGACCGAAGCTTGAAATTTTGGCAGTTATCGTGATTTATATGAAAATATTTCAAAACTGATAAAAGCTACAACCATGAGTTATTTTCTGTTGTATTCTACATGAAATTGTGCACATTTCCATATATAAAACGACTAATATACAACAGTGCAAACATTACGACGTGACGAAAGAATTTCTGGCGCGGACGTAAGGAAAAAGTTTTTTTAAAAAATTCACCATAAATCGAAATATTGTGCTAGAGACTTCCAATTGGTTGCAAAATGAAGGTAAATGATTGAATATTACTATATCGTAAGAGTTTTAGCTTAAAATTGCGTTTTTTGACCATTTCGGTCGAGTCAAAGTTGACCGAAGGTTGAAATTTTGGCAGTTATCGTGGTTTATATGAAAATATTTCCAAACTGATAAAAGCTACAACCATGGGTTGTATTTTGCTGTATTGTACATGAAATTGCGCATATTTTCATATATAAAACTTTATGTAACGGATAATACAGAACAGTGCAAAAAATTACGACAAAATGACGAAAGAATTTATGAAATTTTCGGCTGAGTTACCACCCGTGCGTAAGAAAAAGTTTTTCAAAAATTCACCATAAATCGAAATATTGTGCTAGAGACTTCCAATTTGTTGCAAAATGAAGGTACATGATTGAATATTACTAGAATGTAAGAGTTTTAGCTTACAATTGCGTTTTTCGACCATTTCGGTCGAGTCAAAGTTGACAGAAGGTTGAAATTTTTGTAGTCGACATACGGTACGTCCACTCGGCACCCAACAGACAATTTTAGTCGACGTATGATACGTCCAATAGGCGTTTAAGGGTTAATATATCAGTGCTCAAAAAAGCAAGTACAACTGTAGATAAGATCAAGTAAATGTCAATATATATAGACAATTTCTTCTTGATACTGATTCATTTCTTCATCTTTAGACTGAGGAATCGCAGCCAGAGGCACCTTCATTTGCCTCTAAAATACCAGGAATGCACAGCTCAAACTAGTATCCAAATACAGTATAATGGAAACTTCTTCAAGTTCAGAAATATCCACTAATTTAAAATAATCAGTGGATTCAGACAATTTCCGACTTATTGTCTGATCAACTTAAGATTTCTTTGCAATTAGCCATGTTATTTGCTTTGTTTGTTCATGTAGTAATTTTATGCAAACAGGTGGCATGCACATGCAATATTGTAGCTGACAACAGATATATTACATGCAAAAATGGAAATATGAAAACTAACAAAAAAAAAAGATATCTTCAAATAATAGTTATATTTTTATTCAGGTACAATACTCTTAAAAATAAAAAAGTATCCTTTAACCAATTTATGAAATATTCAAATTCAATCAATTATCTCCCAAAATGGGAAAATTGCATGAATTGCTTTTGAATGCCTATGCATTCACTATTTATGGAGGAATACTACTTGAACTGACTTAGAGCAAATGCTATATTAGAAGACAATAATGAAAATGATTCATCCACCTGTGAAAAATGTGAAGATGTTGTATCTTCTTATGAAAAATAAGTAAGGTAATTGAACAATGTTATGTAATGTATTGATAATTACCTTAATCATCTTCATTTTTTAGAACTGCTAAGAAAAATTCAGTACTCGAGTTCTTTGCAAATGTATTTATGAAAAATACAGTAAAGAATTATGAGTCATTTGGCTCATTTTCAACATATATCAACAATTTACTGAAAACATGAAAATTACCTGAACCTTCTGGAGCATACAGCTTATAATCCATATAAAGTGCACATGTATGATGAGTGGGCTGAAGCAAGCGAGTAACAATCCTTGGACTATTTAAAGAACTGCCATCTTTCTCAGACACCTCCATATGCAACTTGTGAGGATCCTCAGGTAAAAGAGTACCTGTAAAACCAATGGCAGTTAAAATTAATAACAACAAAACAATCAACAACAATTCCCATATCATCACTACCACAAATAATAGTACTGTAATAATACTTGTACTGTAATAATAATAATAATAACTGATTTACACCAACAAAATGATACATGGAGATGACCGTGTTTTGGACTACCATATTCCAGTAAACATATACAATTTAATCTAATGGTACTTTAGGTATTTACTGAACCAGAACACTTTTCTTTCATTTCTCTCTTTCCTTAAATAACTATGGATGAGCCTATGGTCAATGCTGCAGCTACTCAGTCTCTAGATCTGATATCTTTTCCATAATTTCTATCCACAGAATTCAAGCCTCTATAAAAATAAAGTTTATGGGCCAGCCAGAATCTATCCCCTGAATCTTAAGTACATTCTTAACACAATTGAATTTCAGCTTTTTGCTTGATTTGCATTATAGTAAACACTGATTTCTATCTTTCATCTAAATGGCTGATTACCCTTCACATAGTGCTTATTTTGTAAACCACAACAAATCTGAAAACCACCTTCCCAATTACTGATAATTCCACAATTTATAATCTACAGAAGATCCTACTTCATTTTCATACCAATTTGGAGATTATAACTTGTATAATTATCAGGGACTAGAGAGGTGGTTCTGAGATTACGGGTGGTTTCGAAAATTACCTCAAAGGCAATAAATATAATGAAAGGAAGAATATGAGAATGCAGAATACTCAGCCATTTCCAATATAACCTAGATGAAAGACAGAAATCAATGTTGACTACAAGGAGAATAAGGTATAAACCTATAATTCAGCTGTACCACAAATGTTTTTCAAAATCAGGGGATTCTGATAGGATTTTAAATTAGGTTACGCTTGTTCAACTCAGTAGTTTCTTATCTAACAACTCCGTATCTTGTAGTATATAACAGTAGTACAGTACTGGTGATGTCTAGTTTTCTCTTTTCATTATGCGTAACAAGGAAATTTTCTTTTCTCTCTTCCATACTTCCAGCTGAGAGCTTTTTCAAAAGACATCTGATCAAACTCATGAGGAAAATATTCAACTCTTCCCAAACCCTCATTCTTCCTTGCCCAGCTAATCATTAATCTTCTTTCTCAGTTCATTTACTCTTTGCTGAAGTTATCTAGACAGTACATGATGTACAATAACTGTTGCTGCCCTATGCTATACTTGCAAGAGGAAGCTTCTTTAAGGTTATTTTTAGTATTCCTCTAAAGATTAATAATAATAATAATAATAATAATAATAATAATAATAATAATGTCATTATCACCATTCTTTACATGGCATTCTGTTGTGTAAGACGATCCTTTTATTTTCTTCCTAACTAAAGTGGCAAAGTCTAAAAAGGAAATTATGATAAAACTAACAAATAATACAGTACACTATAAGAATACAACAGCTGAACTGACCATCACTGGTTCGTAACCACCACAGCATTGCCGGGTCCTCCAAGGTATCAGAATCTTGCCAACCACACATATCTTCAGAGAAAGTGCAAGAGGCACACAATCTCTCATCACTTTGGTCTTCACATTGTGCAAGGTAATCACACACCTGAAGTACAAATAAACTTGATACTCCTACAGATATCAAAAACACTGACGATCAAACCAGTACCAAGAATCTAGCATGAAGCATACTCATTTAAAGAATATAAAAGATACCTAATCATATTCAAAACACAACGGAAAAAAGCATTCTAGTCTGAACTATTGGAATATTCACTAGATATTCTTTCCATCATGATTAGTTCACAGCTGCATTACGTAGGAACAATATGATATTTAAAGAATGTTACATATTACAGGAAGGCATTTATAGCATCAAAGCTTCTTCTGTAAGGAGAAAATGCTGAAAAAAATTAAGAAATAAAAAATATTGAGAAAATATTCATTATTACAAAGTAATATCATTACTTTGTACATACATCTCATTTTCACATTTTACCTGATCGGCAGGAATGCTCTGACCATCACGGCAATAGAAAAGGGTTGAATTTGTAATACACGTTCCTTCATAGAGCATTATGTCATCCACAGCTAACACATTCAAGTAGTTTGGAACTCCTTTTGCAGTTAATGTCAGCCACTTCCTTGGAGAAACGTCTAACTGAACCTGTCAAAGGAAGGTTAATAAATAGCTCAGCTACAAGCAATAGAATTATACAGAGTAGTTTTAGGGTGTTACTTTGAATCAAATTATGTGAACTTATTATCTGTTAGGATATTAACAAACAATCTGTGCAGACCTGAATTTAACTGCAAGTGTTACGTATGGTAAAATATTCACACAAAGAAATTAATAACTTCTAGCTTCTTGGTCCTACAAGGGTGCAATATTTTAATTTTTGCAAAAGATTTACCTTTACTTACTGACAAAACTTATATTTCTCAGTCGTCTTGATATAATCTTTTTACCTTAATTTTAGTCACTTGTATGTTGCTTAATTAAAAAAAGTACAATTGACTTGGTTACAGGTAGAAAACACATCTAACAATAATTCTATTTGTTTAACATTTATTTTTGCTGGTATTTCTATTTCCATTAACTTTCTTTCATCCATTTTCTTTCCTTTCCCACTGCTTTCTCCTTAGTTTTGGGTACAAGTATCATCCTGAATTAAATACTGAAATTTGTGTATACATATTGTATCAATAACAATAAAAGCTTGCTTAGCAAGCACTTTCTCTTTTTGGTATGTTCAGTGCTATCATATTTATTTAGACAGCTGCCTGGTAGAGTTTCTCAACATGCCATGGTTACTGTGTGACATTTTAGTCCCAGGCAGTTCCTTATATTCTTCTGTCTGGACCATATTTTTAACCAGATGAGGCTGACAGATCATGGTGCCAAAATCTTTCAGTTTAAGGAACTTCAATGTGCTGCATAGTATAATAGTTTTAAGAACATTTCCTTAGTTACTATATTTAAGTTATGCCCCTAATAATCTGGATAAGTCCCTCACACTTCTTGATAGTTGTGGGCATACACATACAAAACAATAACTGAAAAATACCAATAACTTACATTAATATTTTGCCAGCGGTATCCAGTTGAATGATCTATACTTGCAAGTGTATATCCTCCAAAATCAGTCATCAAACCTAGCCTCAGTGAGCCAACCTAGTAAAAAGAAACTAAATCAGTGCTGTTCACATACAGTAATGTACTTTATGTAACAAGGTCCATCAAACAATACAAAATGAAACTGATATTAGAAAAACTTAATAGAATACTATGACAACAACCACTATATTAACAAATGGATTACAAAATTAAATAAAGCTAAGTATAAAGATACATGGGATATAACATTCAAGCCATTAAAACAAAACAAACCACATTTGTAATAGTCATACTTACATTTTCGCCAAACATATGAACCCACATTGATAAACATGAGTCTCTGAATACAGTAAAACCTTCAGATATCATTGAGAAGCTTAAGTCTTCAGGGCTTAGGTCTCTCTTGTCATAGAAGTACAGGTAGCTCCCATATGGGGTACCAGTGGTGTGGTCATGTGCTGGGGCATATTTTTTTCCTTCCATTTGAGATTCGTCATCTCCTACTTTACCTATTAGTAAAATCATTAAAAAAAATAATGTTAATGCATTACGACAAAGAAATTCATATCTTGGTACAACAAAAACAGTACACTCATGCCCAGTGCCCCTGTATCCGCTGATCCACTGATCAGCCATGGAGAAAAAAATGCTTTGTATGACTTAATCTTTTCCTCTCTCCTCTAACATTTCACATTTTATATTTCTTGGTGCTTTATCATGAGTTTCATGACACAGAATGCTGAAAAATGATAAAAAGGATAATGCTAGATTATCACTCCTGTCCAGACTAATACACATTTAGCAATATATACATACAGTAGAACCCCGGTCCTCGACTGTACTAGAACTCGAAATAATCGGTTTCAACATGTTGAGTAAATTTTTGGCGTCGGAGTTCAAACAACAAACCGAATCCATTATGAATCATATGATGTTTGTAGAAAAAGTTTCTTGCCGCTAGTTGGCGTTGTTGGTGGCGTTCTTCCCATGGTTATTTAAAAGCATTTAAAGCCCACACATGCTGCTGCTGCTGTTGTTGAAAACAAGCCATATTATCACATGAAATTAATAATACAGTATTTATAAACTGAATTACTGTATGTATCATAAAATTAAGAAAAATTTTCAAATACGTCGGAACTCGGCAGCCTGTGGCAGATATAAACGTTTATGTAATTAGTACCGTGATACACCACCAGGGCGGCACTCTGGTTTGTTTATATCTGCCAAGTTCCGAATAATTTCGGAAATTTTTCTTAATTTTATGATAATACAGTAATTCATAAATACTGTATTATTAATTTCATGTGATAATATGGCTTATTTTTCAATGTTATCATTATTAACAACAGTTTTCATGTGTACCTGTTACAGTACATTCTGGTAGTGCCTATAAGGCTACTTAGCCTAGCCTATGGCTCTCGGTATATCATCGGTAATAGATAGGCCAACTTTTTTGATACAGTATGCATTTAAAATGTAAAAAGTGCTTCTGATACAGAAAGTTATTCAACTCTGAACCTATTTAATTGTAATTTGTGTAAAGTTTTGTATAAAAGGCAAGGTTGGGGTAATGACTGGTGGTCAGGAATGGATTAATCATTTTCAGTTATTTCTTATGGGAGAAATTAACTCAGAATAAAATACAACGAATTAGCGTCGAGAACCAAGGTTCTACTGTAATCATAAATTTTTCATTTACATTATCTTACAATCTTCTCTGTCTTATTTACTATATAAAAAATATCCATAATTTTTTACTATTCTCTATCATGTATGACACTGTATTATAATATCTACAAAGACTATAATAATCTTGGTTTACTGATAAACAACAAATTTTTAAAACTACAGTAATTTAATCCTTTGTAATATATATAACCTAATGCTTTGATTAAAATTAGGCAACCATACATAATTATCTAGAAGGAGACAATCCTTCCATCACAGAGGGTAATAGATCCCTCCTTACAAAGAGTAAGGTCCTTACATTTTTAAGACTTCCTACCTGTTGCAAAGTTACATCCAGTTAGAGGGGTGGGATGGGGAAGTGTTTTGCTTAAGGTATGGTTTGTTTTTACATATTATACAATTTTATGATGTCACTGCATTCATACATTGCAGTAAAAATACTGGTTTCCAGAAATGCCTGAGAAGTTAGACTTCTGTTTACAAAATGTTTAATTTTGAAAGTAAATTTGTCTTTTTCCCTAATAAAATGATCTAGCTAAAAATATATAAAACAACTGCAGTTCTGATATAGATCCAAAATTACCAATTTTCCAAGTATCCCTCTCTTCTGCTTGCCATAAGCATGTATGATCCTCAAAGTCACAGGATACAGGAGCTTGACAAGGTTCATTTGCCAGAATCACATCATCGATGCCAATGAATCCACCATCTCTCTGTACCGTCACCTTAAATACCAGTTGCCATCCTCCTTCTGCAGCTACAGGTATTCTACAAGTGAAAAGGAAATCTTATAAAGTGTACCACTGAATTAATATAATTTATGTACTCCTAAAACTTCCTTAAGGATATGAAAAACAGCTTCTACTAGGCAGTTATCTAAATCATACTTACCATATTAACAAAACACTCAACTACAGATGCATATGATACTGTTATTTCCATTAATATTTTGCCTTCATTTACAGATGTAATGGATCACTGTAGTTTTGCTTATTATATAAAGAAAGGGTATCAAACAACCTCTAAGCTTCATGTAGCCTACTGGTGTTCACTTCAGACGGCTAATGTCTATGATAAATTCAATGATATGTAGTTTTGTTATAAGGCAAGGTTTGAACACTACTGCTGATCCTTCTAAATAGAATTAGCAAAAAATCTGGTCTTAGGGCTTGCATGACAGATCATAAAGGTTTTGCAAAAAAACTGAAAATAAAAATCTTCCTTTCCACAATAATTTAGTAGTAAATTTTACTAAAGCTCATTCACTTAAGAATATTAGTTTAGATAACTACCAAGATTCTCTGAATATGTTTTTGCCAAAGGCTCTCTGAAATTATTTTTTTCTAAAGCCCCTCATGGCTTTTAGATACATGTGTAGCAATACAGTATCAAGTTTTGTCAGCTGTGCATACTGAAATCCCATATACAGGGACTCAATATATAAAATGGAGAAAGGGAAATACAACCTGAGAGTGCAAGAACAAGGCACCATAGCCATCAAAGCTGTAAACTATAACAAAAAACAGAAAAATCTAGGTTTGTCTAATACAAAATTACTGTAAAGGAGAATACTACACAAGAAAAAAGTATACAACCAGTTAAAAAAATACAGCACCAAAAAATATCTACTTCATCAAAGAGGTCCAACTAAGATTAATATCAGAAATTCAACATCTTTTTACCGTATAGTGAGATTGTGAAGACTTGTGTAAATATAACACTAACCTGATGTTAACCCATGACCCAATAGGGGAATTAAGGACAGTAAGGGATACAGGCTTGTCACTTCCTTCCTCCAACAGCAATACTTGAATAGTATCCGACTTAGTTGTTGTAAAATAAGATACTGCCACACATGCATCAGATGCATCATATATCATAGGAGAGAAAAGGGTAGTAACTGCTCCTATTCCAGTACCAGATGACCTCACATACATATATTTTCCTTTAAAGAAACAGAAAACATTTTCAAGAATACTATAAGATACACAACACAACAATATACCAATGGAATGTCTTTAATTTAATTTTCATCCAAATCATATTAAACAGTATATCTGTAAAATGTTTCAGTTAACATGGTGTTACTTCAAAATTCAATATTTGTTTCATTTACTGTATTTAAATTTCATCAAACTGGATCTTATGGAATTAATCATCATGTACATGAATGTTAGGCACAGCATCTTAATGTATCACAAGAAAACAGAGGATACTGATAATTTATTGTAATGCTTTTCTATTGCTTTCTCTTGAAAATTTACCACCTTTACGTTAATCTTGACTTGCAATACTATACATATAATGGACCTATGTCAAGTTGTTGAGCATAAAAGATTCAGAATTAATATCTATTGGTAGTAAATCACAGGTTGATAAAACACTTTATAAAAAAGAAAAAAAGATAGCTGTAAAATAACTCAAACAGAATATGATATTGACAACATACAAACCACTATCTTTGAAAATATTCAAAAAAGAGTTTAATACCATCAGAAGTGCCAAAGGTGTGATCATTTGGAAGCTGACTGCTGTCTTTTGCAGAACCATGAATCCAATCAATATCATCTTCATCGTCTTGAATGAATCCACAAATGTCATCCGATTCAAAATCACACATTGCTGGCGGTTATAAACACTGTCAGTATTTGATGTTACATGCTATCAAATAACATGATAATATACATCAATGAACCAAGACATCAGAATGTACACCAGTGTTCAAACTGCCAAATAATCAGCCTTCCAGTAAACATTTAATTTCCATTTTGAGAGTAAATACACTGACAACTCTCAATAATCATAACAAGTAGCTTAAAAATCATAGGCACTAGATAATGACGACTCATATAAAATGAACACCATATTAAAATTGCTAAAATAATGCTGTAATCTCAATAAAATTAAATGCTCATTGTATGAAATCAATAAATTCACTTAGTTACGTCTCTAGAGCTTCGTTAATGCCTGTGTTCTCTACCCTACAAAAAGGTTGTTTAAGCACTCTTAGTGAAAATGCATACAGTATTTTCTTTGATGCTATAAAAAATGGAGGGGGGGTTAGATTACTCATGCCGAATATACCATAACTTCCCATGACAATCATACAGGATATAGCAAGTATAGTAGTATAACACATTCCCTGAGGCCAAATCTAAATTAGAAACTGCATGATCAACATCTTTTACAAGGATCTCATAAATATTTTGAAGGCCAAATGTCCATGCACTAATCAGCATATATTCATCATCAAAATCTAAATCTGTGTTCTCCATAAAGGTGTCTGCTTCAGTATTCATTTTCTAGGACATTCAAGCCTGAAAAAGTACAGTACCCATCAACCATTCCAGAGCATCCACATGCGCATGAGTGGAGAGGAAAGAAAGTAAGGTTTGGTAAGCATTTCTCAGGCTATGTAATTACTTTTAGTGTTCCGTAAAGGTCTATACAGTACAATCAGTCTAATAAAATCTGGGAAATTTATATGAAAAACTATCTGCAAACTAATAATAATTATTGAGGCTAAACAAAGGTTTCCAAGGTCATGAGACCAAGAACTTCTTATCCATCACAGTATGGGGGGACCTAATGTCAGTCAGAAATTCCAAGACCCCAAACATAATGTTTCCTGTACAGATGACCTTGCTTATGAATGCTTTTCTCCAATGTATTAGTTGTATTTTGGAGCAAGCAGTACTCACACTAACATTAACTTTCTTACTGGGTGCTTCCTACCATCAGAAATTGAATAATTAAGTTTTTCTAAAATTATAACACTACAGAACTTTTAACAAGCAATATTAAAAAAAAAAAAGTTTTTCAAAATATGAAAAACAGGTCTTACAGAATAAAGGTCTTGGAGTTGGAGTAGTAGGGAGCTCTGAACAAGGTGAGAAGAGCAGCAATGTATCATCAAGAGCCATGAATTGATCAGAAGTAAATTTACGAGTATCCAAATAAAGCTGGAAGTCATATTCTTCTGATGAAAACTCAACCTGTAAGTTTGTGATGCATCTAAATCAGTATACACTGTAAAAATGATATACTTTCATTTCAATAAAAAACATATATGTTGCAAAGACACATATACAGTATACACTGGATTTATATAAAATAAGCAAATATTAAAAAAATACTCAACAGAATAAAAATTAATAAATAGGCTAAATTAAAACAGTATATGAATTTTTAAAAATTATAAACTTATGATAACAGCTCTTACATAAGTATAGGTCCAGTCTTTTGTATGTACATCATTGTTCATATCTATCAGCTTTTCAGTATTAACTGCACCATCCTCATTAAGCTGCACCTAAAGAAGTAAACAGTAATACATTAAATTATGATGCACAATATTTGTCAATGCTGTGTAAATATAAAATAAAAAATTCTTTGTTTCGTATCAACAAAACGTTCACCTCTAGTTATGTCTTAGAGCCTAGCTAAGATGGACAAACCAAGCACTGAATAACCACTAAAATGAAAGGTAAGGTGGTTTGATGGTACATGAAGCATTCTCAACAAAGAGGCATCCCCTCAAACCTGCCAAAAACCTTTCATAGTTTCATTCTTTAGGGATTGGATATATGCATTAACCAGGCAGTTTACAAGGATGACAATCCCCAAAATTATGGGGCTTTGTAACTATGAAACACTTAAGAAATTTTCAAGGGCCCACATAAAATATAAAAGCTCTCATTTTTAATTATGTTACCCAAGTACTGAATAGGAAGGTGAATAACCTATGAGCTCAAATGTCCCTTTCATCCTATTAAAGTACCATCGGCTTCCATATTCATTACAGTAGATCTATAGGCTCTAAGATATCTGTCGGGTGTTTCTTCATACATTACAGTATTCTATAATCTGACTATTTCACTGCTAGTCAAGTGTTCCTTTATAAAATATCAGCCATTGATGAATAAGTTAGAGTAAGACCGTTTGCAGCTCCCATAAAGATATTGGAAATCTCACTGAAGACAGATATACCACAATGTTGAGTTGAGTTTGTACTTCATGTTCAACTGTAGTGCATACTATATGATTTTCAAGTCAAACAATGATGATTATATTTTACCATACAGGCACATCATCTACATCAAAGTAATGTAAAGGAGCAAAACAAGGTAAACAGTGGATGACATACCAGGGTCACAGTGAAGGTGCCAGACAAACCATTCTCTCCATACTTCATATACCAGAAGGAGAGACAGCCTTTATCTTGTTTCGGATATATTGCACTTGATAGCCTGACTTCCCTACTCGCATCTATAAGAATGGAGGAAAGGTCATAAAAGAATTAACATATTTTCATCTGAAGTGAAGCAAGTGTGAACTCATTTAAAAAACAAGGAAATTTTGCCTATCTAAAAGAATGAAAAAATTGCGGTAATCTTTACATTTATTATACAAAAATCATACACTATGATACTCTTTTTCAGCTAAAAAAAAAATTCCACTTACTACTATTTCTTGTGAAGTCTACATAAGCATACATCCCCGTCTCAGAGGTGTGATCTAAGAGAGGGCCTGACACAATACTGGGATCTTGGGTATAACCTTTGCCAACAAGCCATATATCCTCAACTAACTCATCGTTGGTCCAGCCACATAAGTTGCTGTCAAAATCACAAGTTGGCTGTGGTTGGAGGACACTTGCTAGGCTTGAATTCAAAGTCATCCAGATAAATGCCTGATTTTGATGTTGGAGCATATGTGGCAATAAAGGCAAGCTGAAAATAAAGACATATTATTAATTTACAGTATTGTTCCAGAAAAGTAACTGAACAGGAAAGGACAACAATGATTTATTTAGTATGATGAACTAACATTTCCAACCAAATTAAAGCTGATAACCTGTACCTTCCAAAAATTTGTTCTAATATCAATAAAAGTGTGTCATCACTGAATATCCAGATGAAACAAAAAATCTAAACAAACAAATTTATAATCAAAACAATTTAAGAAACACAAATTAGTCTTAGAATACTTAAAAATGGACAAAAAGATATGGAGAACACTCAAATAATTACTGTGTTGTTCATATTTATGACAATTAATCAAACACCACTAAACCTTTGCTTGCATACAAAGAGTTATGAAAATCTATAATGGACCACAAGAAGCAGTGCTTTTTATTTTTTATTTAATCTTTTTATTTAGTGTCAGTTGTTTCTCCTCTAAAAGATACAATAACAACCATATATACTGTATAGGGAATTTTTGTGAGGGTGTTATAGGTTTTACAGACATAGTACTTATGTACAAGATTTATATACCAAACACTCTCCTAACCAGCTCTCTGTGATTAGCATGATAGAACTCTTGACATAATAAGCAATGAAGCAAATAAAAAAAAACTTTCTATTCAGGACAAACCTGAAATTTCTACTGCAGTGCCTAAGTGAAGTGATCCCACATCACTGAGGAGTTATTCTTTGGCTTACCTTCCACTTTCTCAAGTACAGTACTGTATAGAGTTATTAATAGAAAACTTTTCTTTATCTGCTTACATTATATCCTCTATCGAACAAGACATGAAATATAAAAATAACAGAAATTTTTTTCAAATTTTTAAAAACTGGATTTTTTATTGTAAAAGACTGCTTTCTCAACAGAACTAAGGAGAAACCTCCAATCAATATCTTTCCCTATAATAGAAATAATGAAAAAATCTTCATTTAAAATTCAAATACACACTACTTTCCAAGTTCTAAATGATTATAACAAAACTTTCAAGAGCAAGGGGTAAAAGGCAATAGTAAATATGAACAATGGTTATCAATTACCATGTATCAAAATATAATATGAGAACAACATGTGATTAATTCAGTCAACTAATGTGATTTCTTTCTGATAATCACTAGATATATATGACCTTATGTAATTTACAGCCATTGCTCAACATTCACTGAAGATTTCAAATGTTCAATGAAACTGTTAATTGGATGCTTCAGTGCAAAAGCCAAGCTAATTTATTTACTAAGCAGAATGTACGTTCTGCGGGTAAATCCATAATCTTATGTTCAGTTAAAACAACACAGACATGTAATATAATCTGGTAGGACATGAAGACCTCAGCTATAGAAGTACCAATGGAAAATAAAGTATAGAAGATATGTAAAAAGTTAAAAAATAGGTCCACATACAGAAATGGCTGAGTTGTCAGTGTTGATGTCCACTTCACTATACGTCCACCCATAGCTTGGTATTCTTGGACAGCTCCAAATCTTCTGAGTGTCACTCTTATTCATTGACACAAGATCAAGTACATTTCCTTCACCTGTACAACCGAATACAATGGAGTTGAGGTAAATAATATATTGTGTGTGTGCTGTATGGACTGTAACCTTATATTTTCAAAAATAATAAAATATGTGAATTAAATGTTGGATGAAATACATTACACTACAAAAATCTGACCACTGTAAAGGTCCAAAATAATATTCAAAAGAAATTCTCCTAAAGAATTTTCAAAGGTAAATACTCAATAAACTAGAAGCCATGTTTAAAAACTAACAATGAATACTCTGAAACCTTGAGGAAATACAAATGAAAATAAAAAAAACTACAGCAACATTTAGAAAGAGAGACAATATTAACATACCAACTATGCAATGATAGATTACTCAAGTATAAATACCCAGAGATGAGGAACTGACAAAATTAGGAACTTTCAATCTTATCTGGAATCAGAAAGTGTTTCATACCACGCATTCTAAACCAAAAGGTGAAGCACTGGTCCCCTCCACCTTTTGGAATCTGTCTGCTATGGAACATCCCTACTGAAGGATCTTCATTCTGAGTTATCTCCTTTCTCTTGGCAAACATGAAATGTCCTGTAAGCCAAATAAGTTACGTAAGTCACAAACATTTTACAAGTTGATTTCAGAGGAGTTATGAAATTCTTAATTCAGTAACTACCTTTTCCTCTGTGTTAACCTCCAATTTGATGGGTGGGCCTTTCTTTTCCCAGGGCCCCATAGAGGGCGTGACTACTTACAATGTCCCTTGAATGTCACACTCAAGACAAAAGTTCTTTGCAACAACCTTTCACTTCTCAAGAACAATCCTACATGTGACCCCATTAAGAGCCCATGACTATGACTCGGTGCTCTTGTTAAACTAGTCTACATTGATAAATGTTAAAATTTGCTAACTTATTTTTCCCCTGCGAACAAGCCAGAATGATTACAATTTTTCAATTGCTGAGTTTTTTTGAAATAATGCAACAAAGTCAGTAGGAGCACTGTAAATATTGCATATAAAAATAACCAATGTTTCTCTGATAATTCACTCCTAGGGAGAAAATAACAATGGAAAACGTACTTTTTATAAAACTTTATACAGTATCATACTTCATTCATTAAATTCCCATATTGCTAACTAGAAAAAGAAATTGACATTGGAGTAAATTTTTGGATCTTATGTGAGTTCAAGAAAAATGGCATTCTATTATGAAACTAAGTTCTGAAACTGATAACAACTTGAATTAGATACAATTTTCCAAAAAACAAATCCTGACCTACAACGACAAGGAAATATATCAACTAGCTGAAATAAGAACCACATGAGGGTATAATCTACCAGGTACCCTATCACTAATGCTCAATCAAGCTAATGTTCCTCATGGAAGTTCTGCAAGCATGTAAGGTTTCCATTAGAGCGAACTTGGATGCTATGTATTTACATGGCAGGAAATGTTGAATATATTCTACTAACCAGATAATTGTTTCAATTTCCTTAATCATACATTGTCCATTCATTACTGCAATTACTCTGATTTATTGATTTTCCAATGTGTAATCTTATTAGTTTTATCAATATTGACACCATGATCATATCAACTTGCAACCTACAGTTAATAACACATTTCATGTAAATTTATCAAATAAAATGATAAACGTAATTTCTAAAAATTTATCACTCCAGGTTTAATAAAACATAATAATATTGACTCTGAAATATTCATAAAATCTCTGTAGTTTAAGAAACTATGAAGAAAAATTACTCATTCACCCAAATCCTTGTCTTGCACAGCTTACCTGATGAAGACAAAGTGGTATGGTCGCCTGCAATGGGGTCTGGAAGAATGGTGGAATCTGCTCTAACCATCACCCACTGAAGCTGATAAGTGTCATTCTGCACGTTGCCCCAACCACATTGATTAACTTCAAAGTCACACTTGTCTAACAGAGTTTCACAACTGCCTCTTGTAGCAGCAAGGTCATCAACTGCCAGAGTTCCAGAAGAATCCACAATCAAACTGTAATCTATATGAAGCTGAAAATATGAGAAGAATTATTCAGATTTTATGAAAATAACTTTTTTCTAACATACTGCAACGAAATTCTCACAATACAGTATCTTGAATGATCATGAGCCCCTCTCAAAAGTATCACCAGATCACTTCAGTAAGAGAAACCGAACCACATAACAGGCGATGTTTGTATCCCCAAAGAAACAAAAATAGACTCATGGCAAACATATCATGTTTCTTGAATTTATGATTTTCTTCCCAGCTTTTACAATAGTTTTTCTCCTTCAGCAAGATAATACAAGTTTCTTACTTTCCACACTAAATCCAAATAATGGTGAAGCTCATATTCCTGACACCCAGGCCATCCAGTCACTACAATCCCTAAACTAACTCAATTTTTTTTGCCACAGAAATCTCTATGACACTCGTCTAGTACCACATTCCATAACTAGATGGCTCTGATGTCAACTGTTTGTGATACCTGATGATCCTTGATTAAGGTGTGCATTGCATGTCACACTATGTAAGATACTAAAGGTTCTTACAGTGTCCACTTGGCCACAACTGTATTGCTTTCTGACTTTTATTTTTCATCTGAACACTGATTTTATCTCATCCAACTGTTCACCTTCTTTAGCTTTACTTTGCTTTACATTTTAGCTATTATTTGTGAACAAATCCTTCTGGCAACCATACAAAAGTGTTGCTAATTAACTTGTTATGGTAATAATAAAAAGTCCATCTTAAAAATTAACTCATACCAGCTAACCATAAGAAACAAGCCCGTGGTAAGATGAAAAAATCCTTATATTAACAAGAAACAAACAGGGGAGTTCATTTTTACCTTCCAGTCACCGACAGATGTTGTGTCTAAGTTTACTCGAGCGTACTTCCAAACATCTTCCACGCCAACAAATCTTTCCCAAAAGTAATAGGACCCTTTGGTGACATTTCCATATTCATTTACAACATTTGTTCTGCCAACCTGCAGCCAAGGACTTGATGTGCCAAACATATAGTACCTGTTAATTTTTAAAAGATGTATAAGCATTCCTTCACTTTTAGACTTTTAGCTATAACACTTAGGAAAAAAAAAAAAAAAAAAAAAAAAAATATATATATATATATATATATATATATATATATATATATATATATATAATTATATATATATATATATATATATATACTGTATATATAATAATAATATACAGTATATGTATGTATGTATGTATGTATGTATTTACAAACATAGCAAATCCTATACATCACTACAAAACTATATTAATTCTAATATTAATCACAATTCAACTTCAATTTATTGCTTATGTTGCTATTTCAGGCTGCTGGGTCATCTCTGGCATCACATTAGATTACATTATACCAAGTGGTAGCCTATACCAGGTGGCAGCCTAATAAACAATGTTCTTAAACCTTGAGCTCTGGCTGATTCCATCACATTAGATTACCCAAGTGGTTTTCTGGCAGCCTTCTTGTAAACCTTGAGCTTGAGTCCCTTGCATTCTTGTATTATCCTCACAGTTATTCACTTCTTTCCTTTTTCATTTACTTTTTATTTCAAATTAACTGCTACATACACATACAGTACTGTATACAGAAGGCTCATCAGCAGCACATCAAACCCACATACACTCACTGGTCTTGGGCATTTTGGGTGTTTGAGGCCCTTCCTTTCCTAAACCTATTCTGTACTATTTATCCTTCCTTCCCTCTAACACCTCCAAATAACGTACCCTTTTCACTAACATAATGTCCCTCATCCTCTCCATATAACCAAACAATATCAAAATGCTCCAATCTACCCTTTTATCTATACTAATCTTTTTACCACTTCTGCTCATCTCCGCAATTCTCACCATTTCTAAATTCCACTACAAAGAACATTTACCTCAAAGGTTTTAATGGATTCCTATCTTTAATTCAACATGCACAATTTATTTCCTGATAAAAGAGTTAAACCAACATTAACTTTTACATATTCCAGGCTTGATTTCCCCAGACAGTCAAATTCTCTTCCAAATATTTTGCACAGCCCCTGCTACCTTTCTTGCTTCGCTAACAGTGTTTGTTACTAACCCCATTTCTCATCCTATTATTCATTACATTTACTCCCACAAAGCTTTAATCAATTTCTTTCCTTTTTCAACCATATATATTGACATTCATTGCTCCAATTTTCTTTTTTCAACTTAGCCTTGTAACCTTACTCTTGCTCATACTCAAAATGGCGAATGATGACAATATGTATGTTCTGTAATACAGTAACAATATGATAATAATACTTGCAATATACTGTAATTGGATGTCGCAAGCAAAACAACCTTTAATTAAATCATCATTATTATAAATACTGTATAGTTGTACAGTAGTTTAACTTTTGCAAATGATTACTTTTTGGTATATATATACAATGATATATCAGTTTCTTTTATAACGGTGCGGGCTCTGACACTTTAATCCTTTATATCGGTGAGCTACTGTAGTGTAATTCTGTAAGCAGCTGAACTAGGATAGCAAAATTTCATGGGGAGGGAGAAGCATTTTAAGAAAATAAGGAAGTTTATACAAAAGAGACAGCAATCACTTTACTTATTTTGTAAACAAACTTGGAAGTTGGTATCTCTTTTCTAATTTACTTAACATTCAAAACTTCTAAAGATCTTAATATGGCGCACAACAATGACGTGTCCAACATCAAGAATACAGCAGCTGTCTTGAAAATATGATATAAAAATCCAAATGGCCTATATTTTAATCATACTCACCAGAATGCAATACAATACTTGTTAACAGCTGAAGACTCCACATCAAAGTTTGGAGCAAGGCGGTTTGAGACCAAACTGTAAACTTCAGTCTCTTTCTTGTGAAAAGCTGTTGCATAGAGATAGTTTCCATGGCCTCGATAATCATGTACATTTTCTGTTGTTCCTATTGTCATTTCACCTAGTACTGTATAGCTGCATTTGCTATTGAACTTGCAAGCAATATTCAGAAGAGCTGTAAAACAAAACAAAAAATTAGACAAATAAAAATCTTAACCCTTTTAGATTACTAGGTTATGGCAAATCTTGTCTGTTGCAAATCTCATTCATGACCATACTCTGTTATGTGAACTTTTATAATATAATTAAAGCTAATTTTGAAGCCTTTTCAAACTAAAGTTTTATTTTATTGTAATAAATTATGTTAAAAATAGGAACAAAATTAAGAAAGTTAAAAATGAGAACAATAATAAATGTAAAAAATTAGAACATTAATGTAATAAAAAAAATGATGATTTAATCATAAGCCAAAATTCTGCTACTAATGAAGTACAGTACTTTTGTAATACCAGAATTTCAACACCTAGGTTAGTTCAGTAATGCCATACTTTTACCTCATCTGAATTGAAAAGGATTAGAAGCAACCAGTACAAGAACTTTAAACATATCTCATCTCCAGATAGAATTGAAAACCTAATACATGATTACGTATGTATAATTCAAGGGGGGAAAATCTACATGTGAAAACTACAGAATCTTGAAAGGAAAAGGGTCTCAAACAGTGGTCTAGTAAGAGTGCTTAATAATGAAAACAATGACTGCTGAAAAAGTCAGATGTTGGGACAAGGGGATACAAAGACTTCCCTTACAACTATGACTAGAAGAACCAACAAACGTTCCAGACTATATGTTAGTTGTGAAAGGAGGTTACATATTTATAATGGTCCGAGAAAAGCTCTTCAATAGTGACGTGCTTGAAAGAAATAATATGGCCATCTCTAAATAACCCCCACAATACAACAGCCCCTCTGAAATTCTACATAAACATCACAGACACAAATAAATTTAAATACAGTACAAAGTTACGAGTAAATATCATGCTACAAAGAACCCAGTTTTAAAAGTAAAAGATAAGCTTCAAGGGAATACACTTTATAAGTGAAAATGAAGCTCACAAGAACCCCATTTTAATATAGTTAAACTTATGTTTACAATAAAAAGATAAAATATGCTGCAATGTAATGTAAACACAATATACAGTACTGTAATACCACTACAGTATTATTATTATTATTCAGAATGAGCATACACATTCATAAACAAATCTAAACATAAAGAAGCTGTATAATAGGCTTCAACAGAACAGAATTTTTAATATGGTACAGTACTCATTTAAAACTTATTACCGTACAGTATATATAAATCAAAAGCAAATGAAACTGAATATGTAATTACGATTAAATAAAGAAAAGTGAAAAATTATACAAATACAAGAAAAGTGTTTATGAGCATTCTATTGAGCATGGGAATTCAAACCCAATACAGTACTGGAAGGCCACAGTACTAAGACTTCAGCACAGAAAGAAATTTAAGAACGCTGGTTATGTAGTCACCGACAAGCATATGGCCCCTGAAATACCCCAGCAGCCAATACTCCAAACAATAAAGTATGCTGAGCACTCCACAACAACACATAGCTCAATAACAAAGGACAATATACAGTAACATTGAAAATTTCATGGCTTCATTAGTTTTAAAATTTTGATTTCTATTCTAAAACGAGGAGAATTACTACAGCAGAATATGTGTATTGTCATGATTACTGAAAAGGGGAAGAATGTGTTCCCAACTCTGGAAATAACAGCTACTATCAGTCGTTAAAAGTCATACAAAGATACTGATATACTACTAAGTGATTTTGACTCAAATTTTCAGACTGAACAGAGACTAGATATAGATTAACACAGAGACAGGCATAACAAACACAAATGAAATACCTTATGTAAAAATGCAGCTATAATAGCACTGACAAAATAGTACCTGATCAATCTACCCTATCATACAAGTGGACCTAATACTGGCGTTCCTTTTAAGGTAGTTGTATACCTCTGCATTGCGTCTAATATAAAACAAGTAAAAGCTGCACTCAAGTTTCTTCGGCACAATCGAGTTATGGCTAACGTTGACCTTAAATAAAATAAAAACTACAGAGGCTCGAGGGCTGCAATTTGGTATGTTTGATGATTGGAGGGTGGATGATCAACATACCAATTTTCAGCACTCTAGCCTCAGTAGTTTTTAAGATCTGAGGGTGGGAGGACAGACAAAGCCAGCACAATAGTTTTCTTTTACAGGAAACTAAAAGACAAACTTGTCAATTTTAGTTAATTTGAAGGTCCATCTGCATAGTACAATATTACAAGCTGTGTTTAGACTGACAGCTGACACCTCCAAGTACTGTCTATGATAATCAACTAAGATATCAGTTTAGGAATACGGCAAAGGGATCAACTGATATTCGGAGCCTGTACATTTAATTCTGTAATAAAATAAAACATCACACTACAAATTAACCACAAAAATGTTGACTTTCTTAGGTTTTATTGCATTCTGATCTTTATTGAATAAGCCACTATCTTCAACTTACTTTCCTCCACTGCATCTGCTACCTCTGGTTTAAGACCTCCAACACATGGCACACTGTGTTGGAAACTGAGATCATCTATAGCAATCCAGGTATTAGGGTCTGATTTCAAGAACCCGGTTATGACAATCTGTGTGGTGTGATACATATTTTTCTGTCAGTGTCATATATCTGAAACAATTCTCAAGGCACAAATAATTTAACTACTAAATGGTTGTTTAACTATTTCAGGACTACATTAAATAACAATAAGATTTCAAACATCTGCAAAGTATTATTTTTAAAAATAATTATGCTTTCAAAAAGACTATACGGTACTTTAATAATAAAAATTAAAATGCTTCCTTGCATCATTATTCAATGGAAAACCTCTTACAATAAGTAATTGTTTTACGAATCTGTAGCTTCTGTTGGTTTTATACTCGTTTAAACCTATTGTAAAGGAAATTGCTGTCACCACAAACAGTTTGACACAACTGTTGTGATATAAATATTTATAAATTAATCCTCCCAACTTTACAAGTACTGTATACGTTAACAGTATGTAAATAAAAATTTTTACCTTGAAAGAGGTACTATGAAGAAGAACATTGACTTGTGCAGGGTGCCAAAATGTATCAAATCCTATTTCAAGCTCCCAGGCTGTGTACCAGTTAGAGCCAGAGTCCAAAGACACCTAGAGAAATGAAAAAAAAATGTATTCCAGCATCATAATTCCGTTTCAACTATATAATAAGCAAAGCTTATGAAATATCTTCTTAACAACTCAATTCAGTACAGTCAATACAGTGGCTACATTTTTAGAAAAGAACAGCTGTCATACATATATATATATATATATATATATATATATATATATATATATATATATATATATATATATATATATATGAAAATAAGAAGGCCCATAAAACACTATTTAAACGTTGAAACCATATATTTCGTACTTGTTTCTGTGCCCCTGTTCACTAACAGGTGGAAATGGTATATATACAAAAACATGAAGGTGTGTATGTTAAGGAGGTTTTTCTTAAAGGAGGAGGATAAAATTCCCTAGTGGTTTTGGCCTCATTAGCTCCCGTTTGGCGATGGATCTGGCGGTCGCGTTTCTTGGGTCATCTTCTTCAAGAGGGCCCGAGTTATTAAGGTGTCAATGTCCTCTCTGACAGGTTCATATTGTTGGTTTGATTGATGATAGCAGATTCCAGCATCTTTCTTTTGTACGGACAGCTACTCTTGAAAACCAACTCCGCCCCACTCAGTTAATGAAAAAAATTCCCGAACTCTCGAACAAATCTTTTGTGCTCTGTTATTCTTTGCGAGAGCGATCTACCTGTCTCGCCTACATAGATTCAAGACAATTACTACACAGTATCTTGGCTTCTTCCCAGTTATTTAAGTATCGTTAACGAGTCCTCCCGATGGATTTGGGATAATGGAAAATGAAAGGATTATTATCCCAAATCCATCGGGAGTTCGCTCGTTAACGATACTTAAAATAACATAAGGAAGAAGCCGGAGTTTACAAGATACCGTGTGTAAATGACATCTATGTAGGCGAGACAGGTAGATCGCTTCTTAACAGAGCACAAAAGATCAGCATTACAATTTTCCAAAAATACAGGGCATGTCATTAACTGGAGTGGGGCGGAGTTGGTTTTCAAGAGTAGCTGTCCGTACAAAAGAAAGATGCTGGAATCTGCTATCATCAATCAAACCAACAATATGAACTTCAGGAGGATTGAAATCATCGACACCTTAATAAGAAGATGACAAGAAACGCGACCGCCAGATCCATCAAACGTACAAACCACTAGTCAATACCACCTCCTTAACATCGGCTAAGGCATTTCATGTTTTTGAAAACCATTGTAACTTTCCACCTGTCCATATTCTACCAGTGAACAGGGCACAGAAACAAGTAAATATATGGTTTCAGCGTTTAAATAGTGTTTTATGGGCCTTCTTATTTTCATATTACACTGTAGTATTACAGGAAAAGACATTCATATATATATATATATATATATATATATACATATATATATATATACATATATATATATATATATATATATATATATATATATATATATATATATATATATATATATATATATATATATATATATATATATATATATATATATATATATATATATATATATATATATATATATATATATATATATAATAATCTATGAGGATCAGATTTGAATTACAAGCTAGAAAACAAGAGGATATTTCAGTTATTATTTTTCACTTACTTTTTGTTTGAATTACTTCACACATCATGCATTATATTTTACTATACTATTAAATATCAAAGATTGGATGTATCAAAAACTGTATAGACTATTTTTGTGAAAGTTCATAATTCTTTTCAAGTCTAATGAAAATTTAGCACTCTTCATAATTGCAAATATTTTTCCTTGACAACATACGATAGGATTTATGATAAATCACACAGAAGTAACCCAAAACAAAGATAATGTATTACATTACCTCAATTCAAGCTACCTGCATACAAAAGACTTTAAAATAAAGACATATCTCACTTACTCTAAGAAAGCCTTCAATAAATGCAGCATTGTACCAAAAACTGATACACCCTCCATGTACATCAGTGGGAGGATATCTCTGAGAAACTAGGTGAGCAAGACCACCTCCTTCTGGCATTTGTGGTCCTGATATGATGATATAGTGACCTGCAAGAAAACGTAATTCAAATTTTATAAATCCTATACAGGTAAACCTAAAATTTGTAAGGAGATATCTGCCAGTAATAATACGCTGGGTCTCTTTTCAATGCACTGCGCAAAATGAAGATTTTACAGTAAGCTCTGCTAAATTCACCAGTATGAGTAATTATTGTTATAGATGTGTCATAACTAAGCCAAAGAGTTCAAAAAATAGTACAGTATTAATGTACATAACTAAGCCAAAGAGTTAAAATAGTAATAACATACATAAGCAACAGTCCACAATCTTCAAAAGTATGGTATTGTAGGTTGAAACGCCATCATCTATCATTTAAAATATTTTGGAATTAGAAACAGGATTTAAAGAGATATGATATTAAAAAAAAGCTGCATTCACAAAATCCCCTTACCTTTTGCTGTACTAAATGAATGATCAAATGGGGGTCCCTCAACCATCCCTCCATCACTTGGGCTCTGTAGGAGCCATTCAGCCTCATCAGTCTCATCATTTCTCCAGCTACACATGTCATGCTCAAAGTTACAATTACCAAAAGAATAGCAGGAACTTGTAGTGCTATATACATCATCTATGCCAAGGACAACATCAGCACTGTCACCAAGTAAGACCGCTTCAAAGATTAGCTGAGAAGTGAAGAGATAATACTATTAAATAAAGTCTGTAGAAGAGAAAAAGCATAGATAGTCTAGGCACATCAGCCCAGCTTTTAACACAATTTTTAGAGATATAATTTTTTTACTTAACATAAGCTTTGGTGCCCAATGAAAGCAGAAATCACTAGTTACATGATTGGTCAGGGTAAAACGTTAGTATGATGAAACATGAAACCTTAAAAAATACTATTTCTATACATGATATAAACTGTCTTATTATGATCACTTCACATAAAGCTTTTGAATATAATTTTCATATTTAGACACCAAACATTGTAAGTATAATAAGCATATAAATGATGAATCCAAGTTACTAAAACAACATTCAGGGGAAATCTCATTTCACTCAACAACTCTTTTGTTCCATTAACTGTCATTTACTGATGATGAAAAGATTTTAATTTCATATACATATTCTAATTCCATATACTGTACAGTATGTGTAATACATCTAATGTCTTCAATACATACTGTAAACAATAGGTGTACTGTATATGAAAAATTCTAGTACCCAAAAGAAAAAACTCATGTTACCTGGTAGTCAACAGAGATAGGATTGTACGACTGAACATGAATCCAGTTGTCTCCTTGCGCTTCTCTTTGTATAAATAAAGGTACTTTGGTTCCCATATGAAGATCACCATTACCACTTTCAGAGTCTGCTGCGAAGGCTGTTAATTCAGCAACATCCGATAAACCACTAAAGTAATAATAAAAGTGGATGCATCTGAAAATTTAAACAGAAAATGGTCACCTACAAGGTAAATATCCAATCTGGAATTAGGTCAAACTCACTTACACTGACTGCATTTCCCTTGATTAGACAAGCAATGTGAACTAAAGTACAAGTTTTACAGAAACTATGGCATCATGTATGTTTCAATATTTTAATATAACATAAAACCTAAGATATGACAAAGATTTGTGATACTTTACTGGTAAGTCTTTCCTTGAATCTCATACACAGGTGATGTTATCTGGCCTTTATCATCTTTCTTGTATCCACTTAGCAATACCCTTGCCATATGACCTGTGTAGATTGAAAGAAAATGTTACAGAATAAAATACCGAAGTTGATTATATTAACTCAGCAGTAATGTAAAATCAAGTCACAAAAAGTTGGAAAATATACTCTGTATTTATTATACTTTGTTGAAACTGGCTAAATGGGACTGTCGATAAAACTTAAGAGTATTTTTGGCAGAAATGATTCAGCTACATCAAAAATCCAGATAGCAGGAAAGACTCAAGCCTAGATGATGCACCCAGGAGGCTACTAGAGCAAGAATATTCATGAAGATCTAAGGGGCAATATACAGACTAAAGCCAAGAGACCAGAACTGGAACCCAAGACCCCACAAAAAAAAAAAAAAGGTACTCCCTCGTGAATTTGTTCAAACTATCAAAACTGTCAATAAACACAGATTAATAGATTAAGATATTTCACCTCTCAGGATAGTAAATATTACCATAAAGTATTTTAATTTAACAAAAAACAGTCCCATTTCATGACGTATGGGGCTCACCCAAAGAACTTGTCCTTAAATGAGCAAGGCAAACTTGAAGAATCTAGACAGTTAAGCGAGAAGAAATCAAGGGAAACATGAAAAGGAAAGACAGAAAATAATACAGCTTTGTTCAAATGTTCTCAGCAAAGAATCTTTAATTCCATCTACATAATGGTAATCACTCTGTGACCCAGAATAGTATACATTTTTTATTCAAGTTATATATGGTCATCACATCAAAACTGCAGCATTAGACTGCGTACAATAATAGTCTGTATTTCTTAAACACAAATTTTTAAAAATTATTTTGGGATCACAATCAATTACTAATTAAACGAATAATGAAATAAATTGATTACAAATAATACTACCTTTTGTGGTTCCAAAAGTGTGATCAGGCTGCTCAGATGTACTTGTAGTATCCCACTGTACAGTTCCTTCTATATCAAAGTTAGAACCACTCTCTTCAAAATCATGGAGTGCTCCTGGATCATTTGGGTCATGAGCACAGACACCTTGGTGTAAACGAAGGTCATCGACCGCTACTAAGCCCTGACTACTTTCATTCCATTTGGCTATGATCATTACCTGGTAGTAAAAATAAAACAATATTATATTAAATGCATTTGATTGTGTTCACTTAACATATATATATATACCAACAATGTCAAGTTCATTAGCTTTGAAAAAATCTATGCTGCATTTTTCAGAGGCATTCCTCTATCTTGTATGATCAGTATGTGGAATAAATGAGTCAGTTATAGCACCCAAATCCAAATCCAAATACAGCTTACATTATACTGTTCACTTTCCAATTTCAGATTTATTACAGCCTGATGCCAAGCATCACCCTGAGAGCCAGTCTTAATGAAGGTTGGAGTCAAAACTTCTCCTTGAGCTTCCACTGTTGCTTGGAGTTGTGGGGGTTTTTCACCAAATATGTAGTACCAAAATCTGAAGCACTGGGCATCTTCTACAGGGCCTTGAGTAAGTGGGACTGTCATGGATGGTTCACCATCCCACTGTGCTTCCACAAAAAGGTAATGTCCACTCTCTAAAACAAAAACACAAGGGCTGAATAAAATGATGCTTTAATAGAAATACAGCATGAAAAATATAACAATTTACTCATATGGTTTCCGGTAATATAAGGCCAGACTTTAAAATCTACAAAATATTTTATTTCTAGAGAGTAAAGTCTAATAGAAAATACCTTGTCATGTGAGCATTTGTTTAAAAACTTCTAATAATAAAAAAAATACTAGAAAGTCTAACAGAAAATACCTTGTAATGTGAGCATTTGTTTAAAAACTTCTAATAATAAAAAAATACTTACTGTCTCCTAATGTGTGATCAACAGCAGGACCAGGAGATACAGTATCTGGTGGTCCTTGCTGCCAAACCCACGCTGAGGTGCCATTCTCATCCGCATTTCTCCAAGTACAGTATGGCATAAAGAAATCTTCAAAATCACAGTCATAGTCACCAAGAGGTTCTTTTGAGGAAAAATTTAAACCAGAACATTAGTAAAGATAACAAGTATAAGTATGTAATCAATATCTGCCAATAAAATTCATAATAGTGTATCATCAATTTTGAAAGTTTTACACTGATTTTAAACTGCTCCTCAAATTTGCATAATCTGTTAAATTGACCAGTGATATAATAAATGATATTCACAATAATACCACAAGCTAAGCTAATGAAAATAGGACCAAGGCATAACCCTTATTTATCTGGATATATGATACCTGGAGTTGTAGTACTGATGGGAGAGACAGTAGTTGAAATGCCTGTGTCATTTGCTGGGACAGCAACAGGAGGCCATAAGGTACACAGGCCCTTAAATATCACAAAGTCATCCATTTCTGAAATGAAATTTTTTGTAATTTCAGTGTTCATCTTCTATGATATAACTTCTGAAAATAGCAAAAACAAACATCATGTAGCAGTACCAAAAGAAACATCATAATACACAATGTTACAATATGCGACACTTTACTGTACTGCAAAGCTCCAAAGAATATCACCAGTTTCAAACTGTTTCTACCAATCATTCCCTACAATACAGTCTGTTTAAAAGTTAATTTCTCAATAATAATGTAGCTTTTAACCCACATCTTACTTCTGAGAAACATCTAATGAAAATTCATGAAGCCTCATTCACTTATAACAGTGATAAAATCAACGCAACCTGCTTTAGGTCATTAGTCCTTCCTTTACTAGGATGTGGATGTCTGCTTCTGCCAAACATCTCTTTTAGATAGAGTGATTTGTGGTGGTAGACTTCTGTTCCCTAATATTAGCATTTACAACTTGGACCGTCGATGGATGGTCTCTTGTTTGTCAATTTTTCATAAGTTGTATTTTAACAAAGGTCTTTCACATTCACAATTGATCCCTGATCCATTTTCCTGCCGAAAACAACCAGATTTGCTGAACAGCAGCACCAATATACAGTAAATGTACCTTGCCACCAAACTTCTCAGTTCCAGATGTCCTTTATTCCTCGCATTGTTGGACTGTGGAACAGTCCCCCTGAAGATATCATGCAATTGGAAACCCAGAAGTTCAAGCAAAGATGCAATGCATTACTACCCTAATACAACTCTCCTTCTATTTCAATAAAATTTTATTTATTCATTTATTAATTTGTTAACTTATCTGTCTTTCTAATAACTGATCTCCTCTTTCTGTATCTCCCATTACCTTCTGTTACTTCTTTTGAATGAACACCATATTCTTTGGAAGCTTGAATTTTAAGTCAAAGGTCCCTGCAGGCTTGGTCCATATGAATAGGGTTCATCTTCTGAATAATAATAATAATAAAGCTACTATAAAATTCTAACACCATGAAGAATAATTTTGCCAAGGTTAAGTAGATTTCAAGGTAGATAAGTTCACCCCCAGGCTTAAATTAATGACAAAACTATAAAAATAACTGAGAATGCAATTAAATAAAATGCCCAGCTTAAAATGAGCTAAACACTTAAAACGAAAATTGTAAAAAATAAGATTAAATTAGAAAATAAATACAGAGACCTTGAGATATTAACCAAAGCTACTAAAAAATTAAATACTGTAATAAAGAAAAAAAAAGTATTTGGCAGTTTTAGTTTCCCCATATTTTCACTTTTATTATCTTTCAATTCTTTAATTTTTAGCAAATATATTTTTTACCATCAAGTTCCTTTAGTATTTTTTAACCCTACCATATTTATTCTAAATTAGTTTAACCATTTAATTCACTTTAGTACAATAATTTAATTCTATTTTGAATAACTTTTGAAGCTTTTTGTTATTAATTTCAGTATGCTGATGGGCTTATTTACAGTACTTCAGAACCTAAATAACAAAATGATCTACAAAGCCTTGTCATTAAATAAATGATTATTTATACAGTACATGTATATAAAAATTTGTAAGGTACTGTAATTAAATGTGGTATGTGCAAATGTAGGAGCAGGTGCAGTCGATGAATGATTCCACATGAATTACAGTAATGAAGAGCAGCTTCTTAAAATTATGACATTACTCACATTACCATAAGCAAAATTAAAAGTATTTTCCTTCTTTTGATGCTTACTTAAATCCTGCTTCTGAGAGATGAACGTGATGCCTTCAACTACAATGTGGAAATGCCTATCTGTCACGCCAGCGAGGGGAACACGTCCAATACTCCATTCCCCAGCAGGAATAGCACTTAGTCCCCATAGTTTTATACGGTCTTCTCCAAGGGGCTGGAACAAAAATAACTTTCACTGAAATACATAAATCAACATATGCAACATACCTTTTCACAAGGAAACACATGTAAATGTAATAATTGGTCATCTATAAAATTTACAGTATTCACACTGCAAAGAAAGCTTCAAGGAGATGATGTTTGCAGCATAAAAAAACTTTGGGAATTTGTGAAAACGTAACTGTTGCCTAGAATGTGACAAATTACATTTAAAAGAAATACAATACTTAAAATTTGTTCGAGCAACATAATCCAACACAAACTTTCAATTTGCTAGGTGATACTATACATATACTTTTGCATAACAAAGTAAAACTAATTTTTCACTTGTGTCATTCCTTGGCATACGAAAAATTACTATAAGTTTTTAGCTGTTATTCAGCAAAAGTTATTTAAAAAAAATAAAGTTACTAAAAAACAACACTGCTGTTAAATCAGGAAATCAAAAATACAGTGCTCTTAAATAAGGTAATAAAAAACACTCTTAAATAAGGTAATAAAAAACACTCTTAAATAAGGTAATAAAAAACACTCTTAAATAAGGTAATAAAAAACACTCTTAAACAAGGTAATAAAAATACACAGTGCTCTTAAACACTAGATAGTCCCTCACTATTTTGTTCAATGAAATTCATAAAAAGAGTGGCCGTTAGGATTGCATGTTACTGTTAGGTGCTTTAGGAAAATAAAAGTAGTTATGCAAATTTACACTAATTCAAAACCATAAAAACAAGATATATTTGCAAGCTCTGATTGAATCTGAAAGTGCTAGAGGGCATTATTACAGGACTCTGAGTAACATAATACAGTTGACTTATAATCCTGATAATCAGTAAGCTTCTGGGGAAAAAAATTCTTTTACAAAATTGGGAGGTTGACTAGTAAATCCTTTATATCAATTTCAGAGATCTTAATACACACCTGCCCACAAAAACTCACTGGTTCCTAACTCAACTGGGAATAACATGATTCTAAAGGATAACTGGCATCTCCTGCCATTCTTCAACTCAGCTAGGCCATAATACCTAGAGTCCCTGCATTAAAATGTCAGAATCTGATACGTGCACAAATCATAATAGACGAAAAAATCAATAAAAACTTACAACAATGTAGATATTGATGGTACCAAGATCAAGTTCATCAATCGTAAACCAGAACTGGAAACAGTCTGCAACTGCTTCCGCTGGATTCATGACAGGGCTCAAAAGCAAAGCAACATCGCCTGCTGTTTCATCTTTAGCCTCAAGCACTAGATATCCTGAATCTATGAGACATAAATAAATCAAAAGCATAATTCTAAAAATAAAATTTAGTAAAATAAGGGCACTAAGACATATAAAGCAAATATGAAAAACACAGAAATCCCAATATTACAAGACTGTGCTCTTGGAGAAGTACAGAGGGATGCTGAATAAACAACTGTGAATACTCCTCTTACAGTACCACCATTTTCCAAATGTATTGCATGTGGTTTAAAGATCAAATATATTTCAAAGTGTGGAAGACTTGCATTAAATGTAGAACAGGATTTTCTTACATGTAAAGTTATAGATATAAAAAATATTCAAAGCACTGATCATGGTTACAGTAATTTTCATTACTATCCCACAATTCAACCAGACAAAAAGTTAAAATACTTAACTCTAAAAATGTAGACTGCTTTCATCACAACCTCATTGCTTACCATAAACTATTCCAACCTTTGTGGTCTTTAAATATACCAAGACATTGCACTTTTTCTAAAAGACATATCAATAGGAGCATGGCAAATGAACCTTCTGGAACTTTAGGTACCCATTAACCATCTGACTCACTTTTTTGTGTTTGCAGTGCTGTTGACAGCAAAGCAGAATTGCCCAAATTGTCTCCTTTACAGCAAGACTGCCAAAATTGACTCTAGTCCTATTTCATTATTCAAATACTGTACGAAATTCACTTCTCAGGGATAAGTGTGATATTACACCTTAGCAGACAGTTATAAACTGCTGGTTTCAATCTTCTGAATCACTGGCCTCATAATTAGTAGGATATTATGTACTGTAATTATACCCATACTTCTCTGACATCAGATCTTTGAAGCTGTTTGCAACAGCCCAGCAATTCTGGTATACTGTACTATACTAGATATTTTTTGGCTTTTGTTGTTTTGTTATTGGCTACCTCATTTTGGTGGATGGTTCTTTTGAGGACATGGAGAAGTCTCTGCCTTTTATTTCCTACTTTGTATCTAAACTGACAGGCCCATTATATCTCATATCTTTACAGTGAATTTACAACTGTGATCAGTAATTTCTGATGTGGATGTGACACCAAATAAGTATAAAATTAGGCAAATTAGTATATGTGCATCACAACCACTGTTCCTGAAACTCCTACTGTATTGTTGTTAACTTATATGGATCCTACTGTCTACATGAACTGTAAATGACATTATCATATGAAATCTTTGCTTCTCTTATTCAATATAATAAGCACAATGCCTCTCAGAGAACACAAATGATTTCATTGCTGTAAAATTCACTATTTGCACAAAGACAAAACTGAAAAATCTAATGGGTTTTTATATAAAATCCTCCTACTCCATACTGATTCCTTAATTTTTAAATCTTTCACACATAAGTTAAAATTTAACATATGAATAATTAGATTTTTAATGTTAATTTAACAAAAAACTCTATACTGCATATATTTTAGAAGGGTATCTATATCTAAACAAGAAAACCTGAAAAATAATACAGTATGGTTAATGTACACTTTTACATAAGAGGAAAGCTTGACGATACTAACCATGTTTCCCATGATAGGTATGATCTTTTCCTGCCATCAAAGCCCAGGTAGCATCAATGCCTTTCTGGTTTGTCCACCCACAAGTATGGCCATCATCAAAATTGCATTCAGCTGTAAATTTTAATTGTTCTTTAACAACAAAAATACTTTTTTCTTTATCTCTACTTATATGACAACACCAAAAAGGTTTCACTTAAAGTTCAAACTGTCAGTATCATGTAAGTAATAACTTCCAAATCCATGCACATCTTACAAATGCTCCAAGTGATAAATAAATACACACATAACATTACCTAAGGCTCCACACATTCCATCCCTCATAACAATGTCATCAATGGCTACTCCAGAACTGTTTCCTGGAACACTGAAGATGGTCTCAAGCCTTAGCTTGAAGAAAGAGTTTTTCACTGTAAACCGACCTTCTAGCCATTCATCTGCTTCATTTATTCTCTCTGACCAGACCTCTATCCAGTTCTGCACATTAAAAAGAAGCTCTTATATTAAAAAGTAAAGGCCAGAAATATCAAGATAGAGGTTTTATAATGTTTAGGGATAATAGTTTGAAGTTTTGAACACAAATTTACACTGTATGTTGCTCTAATCTGTATTCCAGGTCATATCTATATTTGCCGTGTAAATCAAGCTAAAATACTGCAACTAACGAAAAAGGAGAACATATAAATATGGACTGGAATACAGATCAAAACATACTAAGAAAGCTATACAGTAACTCCCAAACATTAAAAGAGCAAAGTAAATATAATTATCACCAAAAGGTGGTGAGAATGCTGAGCACTGCAAAACTAAAAAAGGATATTTAAGCATGAACAAATACAGGCAGATATGGTCTCTTAATATTCAAACCTCAAAAGGCTGACATCTAACACAATTATATTAAAGTGAAGAAACTATGAATGTATATTTATTTTCTATATTTCGTACCCACAAGTAGTCATGAACATTATATGGAAAGGTGCGTTGTAGTTCTTTGAGAAATGCATCAATATATTTATTTACCTTAAAGATTTTCAAATGTCTTAGTATTAAAATTCTGTTTTGTAGCGGTGATAATTCAATCCTCCTTAAAACTTGGTTGAACTCCAAGGTTAAGCCCAGTTTCTCTTAATAAGTGATGCTCAAAAGTAACAAATTCCATAAAATGTGTATTAAATTAGTTCTAATTATCAAGGCTGTACCAAATCAGTATTTTTAGTATGCTTTATACTAAAATATACATTGCAGTATTTTCTAAAAAAATGTAATAACAAGGACTCACCTCTGCAGCTGGTGTAAACATTTCATAGTAGTACAGTTTCAAAAAGGCATTGGGGTTATAGCCTGCCTTGTAGTAAAAACTGAAAAGTACAGAATATTTACATTCCATTACAATACTGTACTGCATTTCTGAATATCAGTCAAAATAATGGTGACTGTCATTTAGTAATATAACATATAGCTTTTGTGAGTATACATTATTATTATTATTATTATTATTATTATTATTATTATTATTACATGCAGCCCCAGTTTACGATGGGTCCGGTTTATGACGTTCCGAGGTTATGACGCTTTTCAGATATATTCATCAGAAATTATTTCCCGGTTTACGACGCATGTTCCAGGGTTACGATGCATCATACGCCAATCCGACGGAAGAAATATGGCTCCAAAATGGCAGAATAATCAAAATTTGGAAGTATTTCTTAAGAAAAACTCAATAAAAATGCAGTTAACATCGTTTTCAATACACCCAGAGCATTAAATGTCAGGTTTTCTTAGGATTTTTGACGATTTTTCGGTTTACGACAATTTTTGGCTTACGACGCAGCATAAGAACAGAACCCCATCGTAAACCGGGGATTGCCTGTATTATTTAGTGAAATGAAAATAAAGTATTATTATTTTGCAGAGAAACACTTTATATAGTTTTAAACCTACAAATAATTAAAGAAAATTATACAATGGTCATGTTGTTGTTTGGCTTAATTGCTCATAACATACGTAAATTGTAAATTTAAAAAAATGGAAATACTGTACCTATACTGTATCAAAGATTACTCAGCTACTACAGAATTAATTTATTCATTCTAAGAAGTAGGCACAAAAGCAAATTATGAGACTTGCACTTTAATGAAATTATAATGGATTACTGGCACAAATATACATATATATATATACAGTAGAACCCGGTTACGACTGTACTAGAACTCGAAATAATCGGATTTCAACACGAAATGTTGAGTAAATTTTGCGACGGAGTTCAAACAACAAACCGGCAATCCGACCCGATAATCATAATGCTTGAAAAAGTTTTTATTGTTGGCGTTGTTGGTGGCTTCTTCCCATGCTTATTTAAAAGCATTTAAAGTTTACACATGCTGTTTTCAATGAAAAACCCAGATTATCATTAATAATACAGTATTTATAAACCGTTTTCTGTTATCATATGATTTTTGACGATTTTCACATATAAACAAACCAGAGACATTTTCGCGGTACTAATTACATAAACATTCAGAATGTTTATGTAATTAATGGACACGATACACCACCAGAGCGGCATTCTGGTTTGTTTATATGTGCCACAAGCTACCGAGTTCCGACGTATATGATAGTTTTCGGTTTATAAATACTGTATTATTATTTCAATATGAAATGTTATCATATAACAATGTTTTCATGTTACCTGTTGTACATTCTGGTAGTGCCTATAAGGCTACTTAGCTAGCCTATAACATACATAAATAGGCCAACTTTTTGATACAGTATGCATTTAAAAATGTAAAAGTGTTTCTGATAATAAGTTATTCAACTCTGAACCTATTTAATTGTGATTTGTGTAAAGTTTTGTATAAAAGGCAAGGTTGGGGTAATGACTGGTGGTCAGGAATGGATTAATCCATTTTCAGTTATTTCTCAAGAAATTAACTCAGAATTCGACAAAATCAAAAGGAACAAATTAGCGTCAAGAACCAAGGTTCTACTGTGTATATATATATATATATATATATATATATATATATATATATATATATATATATATATATATATATATATATATATATATATATATATATATATATATATATATATATATATATATATATATATATATATATATATATATATATATATATATATATATATATATATATATATATAAATATAGTATATGTATATATATATATTTTTTTTTCTCATTTATTTCAAAATTAATCTTAATAAAATAAAAAAATTTAAAATATTATATTACAAAATAATTTAAGACGTACAACAGGTTTCATTCATTCAATCCTGGGTTCTTATTTACTATACACGAATTAGCTACATGTCATTTATGCAACAAAGTTACTAATGTACTATCTACACTGAGAGCATCTTTGCTGTAGTCATACATAACAACAATTTCTTGTTTACAAGAAACAAAAGCTCCACAAGAAACCCAACTGCATTTTATGAGACCAAATATAACTTCATCAAGAACAAAACTCAGCTATTTATAACTACTTTTTTTTAGCCTGGGCAATTGCTGGATATTCTGCTAATGCTTTACAAGTACAGTACATCATTCATCATAACTATTTATACAACAGTTGAAAGAAATATATATAGTACTGAAATACATTCAAACACTCATTATCAAATGTATACTTTACCTGACACAAGTAGTTCCAATGGCTAGATAGATATTTGATTTTGCCAGTGCTGTATTGTTAGTGGAGCTCTTCCATGCATTTCGTGCTAAGTAAATGTGGCCTTCTGTGGACTCTGTTGTGTGATCTCCTTGGGTAAAGTCAGCCCTTTCCAAGCCCCACTGTGGATCATCTGGTTTTGGTGAACCTTCATTTAGCCATCCACATGCATCATTTTCAAATGTGCATGTCCTGTCTATCAAGATAAAATGGATCGAAGTACAGAATTAGGTTTTACATAATAAATAATGAATGAAGAGAAAGAACAAGATGTATGAAGGATAAATGAATAAAAAAATTAATCTATGAATAAAGTGAAATTTAAAGACTATCCATCCTTACCATTAACACTTGGCAAGAATTTATTAAAAAGTAAATGGGAATGGAGGAAGGAAAGAGGTGTTCATAACATTATGTGTCAGCAGAGAGTAGATAGATGAGATACAATTTGATGGATGAAATCATGAAAAGGAATGGCAGAAGGAATATCTGATGATTGTATGGTTGAATAATAAGTTAAAATAAAGAGCAGTTTAAGAGGAGGTTTTAAATAAAGGCACGTATTTCATGAAGACAAATAATTTTGATAAGCACGTGAGAACAGCATATAGGGTAAAAATGGAGGGATAGGGGCCATGCTGTGTATTCTTTGGGCAAAAAACACTGCAGTAATTTTTACCTGTGTCAGTGCAAGGTTTATCACTGAGGGTTATACTGTTCAAGGCAATATAACCTTTATCTGTATCAGATCTTGTTCCCATTATCAGAATATAAAACAGATCATCTGAGTACACTGTGATTCTGCCAACCTCCCATCCAGGTCCAGATGGTCCAGTACGATGCCATATGTCATCTAACTGCTGCCCATACTATTTTGTAGGAAAGAATAAACTCTGTTGTAAACAGTGTAAAATTCTGAATGGTACAAATATTCAAACTAAATAGTTTTGAAGTGATTTCAATCTTACTGTGACAAAAATAATAAAAGAACTTGAAGAATACTGATAACTTCCGATAACTAAAAAAAAATATTCTTACTCCATGTCATTCTAAACTTCAAAAGTGATAACTATGAAGGAACATAATCACTTCATGAACTAGATGCCTACTTACAAACATAAATAATAAAAATAATATTGCCCTGAATTATGCAAAGCTCTACCATACTGGAGTACTATGAACATTTTGCACTAGTTCTTCACATCAGATCAATATTTTTGTTCATTTTTTAAAAATCTCCACACAATCTTTATTGGTATCTTAGAGTTGCACTGCACAAGTTCTGCAATAGCAACATAATTACATCACTCAGATATTCATAAAAGTCAGGGTGAAAAATATTTAATGATTTAAAAACCTTGCAATATAAGAGCAGCAGACAAGCCAGCAGCTAGAAATTCCCTTTTAGATATTACAAGATGACTAATGTTTATTGCAGTGAATCCATATCTTTACTGATAAAGCACTCATCACCCTATTTTTCATGAATATCATTTACTTCTATTTTTCAAATATTCTTTTTGCATTAAATCTCTAACTTACCTCAATAAAAACATTAAGTTCATGAGTCTCTTTTATATCATAATAAAATTCAAGACAGGCACCATCCGTAGCAGACACCTCAGTAGAATTCAAAATACCTCTAGAACCATCATGAAGGCCTTCGGCTGTCAGATCAAGGTAAGCATAGCCTGTGAACAAAATTTGAATAAGGTATAACTCATGCAAACAAACTTCATATGATAAACCATAATATTACCCAAGAGACTAATTTTCATTGTCTACTGGTTAAATTGAATGTCATATGTAATTTTGAGGGTTACGTTCACCAAAAATACAGTACAGTACTGTACCCCAGTTTGGAGGAACTTACTATAGTAATAGTTAAATCCAACAGCAGAACACAGGACACCTATCAGTTTTTATTTTGCATGTGACACATCACAAAATGATAATCATTCCTTCAGAGACTGGAAATTGATGGTAACTCAAAATGCCAATTTACTCAGACACAAAAGGGCAAAACTGAAATTCTAACCACACAAAAAGGAATTAGATAGCAAAAGTTGTGCTTTTTTATTGAGAGGGATACGAGATTTCCCTTGCATCAACACTGAAAACATCTTATGTACTGTACTATCATGAGTAATTCTGGGATGTGTGCACTAACAGACCATAAAAACAGAATCAACTTTGCAGTGGTATATCCCAATGGCAGCAAAAGGCACAACTAAAGCCGATAAAATAGATCAAGGAATGATCACTGAAGAAGCACACAAATGAAAAAAGTTTGGGCTTTCAGATAACAGAATTTACTGTAAGTCGACTCTGCATTGCTTAAACTTAGTCAAATTTACTTCAAAGAATCCTTACAGACTGTTTGTAAGTTTTGTATATTACTATGCTATTTTATTGCATAATATGTAAAGCAGCATCTGGCATCCTGAGTGGCCTGACAGAAAAACCTTTATATTCCTGAACAATGCCTAATGTTGCCTACAAAGACTATTCCAGTTAGAAAACTTCAGCTAAAAACCAAGAAATATCACAAAAAAATCTATCCTGATCAAACACAAAAGGTTACACACACATTCATGACCACATTATATTAAAATAAAATCTATGTGGTTAAGAAATTGACATGCTGTATTTTCTAAATTGCAAAAAATTACACGAAACATATTTTCTAAATCGCAAAAAATTACACGAAACAAACTAAGAGAAACTGGAAATTCATGTGATCCAACAAGAAAAAGAGTATACTGCTGAATATAATATAGAACATGGTCCTGGGCTCAACATACAAGGGAAATTTCACGATTACAGAAAAGAATATGATTTCCTCTAGTATAGATTATCTTACCATCATCTGCAGGATGAACAAGCCAGGTCATATCACTCTCAAGTACCTGAAATGAAAAACAATGATTTAAAGGAAGAGGATCTACTTCACAGTATTAAAACTATAAAATACAAATGAATAATCATAAATACAACCATAAAGAATAGCAAACAAACTGACCCCTCCAGATGAGCTCGTCCAAACGCACAAGTCTTGGTCAAATTCACAGTCATAGCGGGATGGATATGAAGTTGAGGGAGCAACTGTTGGTAATACTGGCATTGTGTAATTGGTTCCTTCACTAGCAAGAAGAGGATGTATAGCACAACCACCAGCTGCTACTACAATGTCATCAATAGCTACATCTCCCATGAATCCATCACCCAAGATCGATTCAAAAATCAACTGAAAGGTAAAAGACAATAAGCTCCTTTCAATGAGAAATTTTCTATATAGTCCTGTATTAGCATTAATTTGGTATATAAATATTGGTAATAATTCTCTTTCTGACACCAGCTAACAATAAAAAATATTGCAAGCAGTAAATTATTTATCACTAATGAGGGCAGTCAACATAAAATGCTACACAAAATTGAACCAAATTTAAATACCTGGTGAGTGGACAATGATGAAAATGGGGCAGAAGCAAATTGCCAACCAGCATTCCAAGTGAACATATCTAGAATTTTCCAGATGACTGTGACTGGTTCCATATCAACATCCATCATTAGGACAGACAAAGCTGCACCATCCATACCATACCTAATTTCAAAATAGAGTCAATATCTAAAATGCTGTTTGTTACAAAAATTATCTGAGGCATCTACAGTATGTAGACGGAGTTCAATTCCCCTGGCCGGCTGATGAAGAGTTAGAGGAATTTATATCTGGTGATACAAATTCATTTCTAGCTATAATGTGGTTTGGATTCCACAATAAGCTGTAGGTCCCGTTGCTAAGTAACCAATTGGTTCTTAGCCATATAAAATAAGTCTAATCCTTCAGGCCAGCCCTAGGAGAGCTGTTAATCAGCTCAGTGGTCTGGTAAAACTAAGGTATACTTACTTTTTACAGTATGTAGAAAATTACATGATGATAGCCTTTCTAGTTAAAATAATCTTATTACACGTGTACTGAACTTTCCCAAACCACCCAAAATTACAGCTACTACTTATGATTATTCTTTTACAAATGGATCCTGCAGACACCAGGACTTTTCAATTAAGCTTTGTGGTTCAAATGATGCAATATATTGGGAACTTTCCCTCTCAGTTAATTGGGGTGCCCAGAACTTGACTAAAAAGAGTTTCGGTATATGGTAACCATGTACTAAAACATTCTAAGAAGTAGTAGGTTATTTTTAAAATGAAAACATGGGAGAGCATACTAAGTACTATACTGTATTACACATGCATTTTACTCATAGCACTAATTATGAATTTCATGTAACAAGGTTTTACCAGAAATCCACTTTTACAACATACTGTACAGTGCTTAGAAATATGTTTACCATCAGGCTGTTTACTGGCTTGGAGCTCAGTGATGCATACTGTACAAAATAATGAATGTAATCAATAATTAAACAATAATAATTTGTTGTGGAACACAAATAAATCCTTCCAATCTCTGCATCACCTGAATAATGCTGAGTATAATTGTTTTACCACAAAAGTAAAAAAATAAGCTGCAATGCTTGACTAAACTTTTGAATGCAGTATCACTGCACTGTACACTAATTATAATTTCAAAGTAAATGTAATACTGTGCCTGGAATTCTGTGAATCAAAATACCTCATTCCAGACCTACAGAAATCTAAAAATATGTGACAAACTTACATGTGGTACCAGAAAGTAAGACATCGTTCCGTATTGAGAATGCCTTCAAAGTGTTCACTCATAAGCCACGCTCGATCACCTTGCAGTGTGTCATCAGCTTCAATTAACATAAAACCACCCTGATAGCATTTAAGAAAATACAATAATTTAGAACTTTGTGACTACTGTACCATAATTTAAGGATCCATCAACTCTAAACCACAAAATTCCAGCCACTGACATTTAGTTACCCACAAGCAACTTTTCTGAACATTATCAACTTAATACAAGATGATTCCTCATTCAGACCTATTTTCCTAGTAAAAAATATAACAAGTATGAAAATAATCATAATATTCTATCTGTAAAATGGAATAATTTCAATTCAATACTTAAGAGGACAAAAAGATAAGTCATAATTTATATTAGAAGCAGTATCTAAATTGTTCATAATCATAATGTCAGTTACCTGACATTTACTATTTTCTGATACAGGTATATGTACAATAAAACACATAAAAATTCTTTAACAGAGTTAGAGAGAGAGAGAGAGAGAGAGAGAGAGAGAGAGAGAGAGAGAGAGAGAGAGAGAGAGAGAGAGAGAGAGAGAGAGAAATCAAAAGCATAACTGAAGTAATAAGAGCCACAATCATTATCAGATTATTTTCACAATATGCTGCTTAATATAAAAATATGCTTACAGTATTCCCCTTTCACTTTTCTATATTAAATATCCATGGATCCAACATAAAAATGAACATTATTACTGAGTTTGGAAAAAGACAACTTACATTATTATCTTTTAATGTTGAATCAGCATACGGCCTTGTTGTAAGAGATACATCATCTCGTCCAGTCAACTGCCACTGAACAGTACCCATATCTTCATTAGAATACCATGAACATTTTGAAATATCAAAAGTACAAGCTCCTGGTGAAATACATGACCCTGGGGTGAGGCGAACATCATCAACTGCTAAGGTCGAATAGACAGTCTCAGTGTTATCACCTAAGATGCCTTCAATCGCTAGGCGGTAGGGACTAGAATGGGGCTCTATTGGTACCTGCAAAATCAAGAAGATACCATCCACTGTCAGTCCCAGCCATGGGGGATATCAAGGGAGATGATACGGGTAATATTCTTTAATAACAAATGGCAGACTTCAGCAAAGGTATTGTAGTCTAGGAGGCTTTTAACAATAATGATCCACGAAGTACACATACTTGAACATCAACTAAATTTTTTTAACTGAAGCATTTATATGCAAGTCCACTTTCCATAGGCACCAAAATTAGGGGTACAGTATTATTGATTATGAGAGCATTGCAATATTTCAATTATACTTGTAAACCTCCTATAGATTAGGAAAATTCAAGAGCCTTTTATCCTATTTAGGTATCTAAATCTTTCATTTTTACTCTGATGGTGATGATTAATGTTAAATAATAATTTTCTGAACTTTGTCCCTTGTCATATTCTCATTACAGTACTACTTAAAAAGACATTAATTAGCCGGCTGGCAGTTGAGACAAAACAGTGCACTATACTACTGTATATATATTAATGACAATTCAGCTTTCGCATCCATGTAACTAAAGCACCAATGAATGAAATTAATAAATACTGTTTCTATACAAATATCTTCACTGGATAACTGATATTATAAGTCAGTATAGTGCAAAAATTACTTTGAAATACTGTAATCACACGTATGTATCACGTAGTTGGTTCCTTAGAAATAGGCCAGCATAAACTAAAAAAACTTTGTGACAGATAAAAAGTCATATGGAAAATTCATCACCTGAAGAGTTGCCCAATCAGATCCCATATCTCGCTCACTATCTAGGAGTAATACACCATCATGGATTGTACCATTCCCTACGTAATAAATCCGAATGATGTTTGGAGTACCACGTTCTGAGTGAGCATGAACTTGCAATTGAAGACACTGGGGACCTTTGACATCATATAGAGATGTATATATAATTCCCTTTGTATACTGTAAAAAAATGAGAAACAGTTTTCACAGCTACAATGATGGGGCATTTATTTTAGCCCTAATGCACTTATGCATCAGTATGATGAATATCACTAATACTAAAAATCAAAATGCACAACTTGTTTCAATTGACTTTCTCTACTTATACCGTAATGTTCTGAAATCACACAAATTAAAAATAAAACTACATGAATTAGTAAAAAGCAAAACAATAATTTAGTATTTAGTTTCTCTATTTATAATGCCAAAATATTGTAGTCACATACATTAGTGGTAGTTATAAATGACATGAAGACATATTAATTATATGCAAAAATTACATTAAAAAATCATCAAATTCAACTCTAAAATCAATGGTGTGTCAGTCTACAGTTTGACCTCTTTAAACCGACACCCTTGGGACTAGGCCACTGCCTGACCACAGAAAACCCTGGATGACAGAAAACAACCCTAAAATACCCCTTACGCAAACAAAGTCTTGCCAGTTCATTCCACATATATACTGCTGCTATCAAAAGTAGAAATAAGCTTATAATTAATCACTGTTGTTCGTTAGGTTTAGTTCCTTATGAAAATTCTGGCCTGCTCCATAACCAACTCCAAGGAAATGCTTACATGTTCCCTGCGCTGGAGCTTGAACAACTTTATAAGCGCAATGCTGAGTTCTGATCTCCTGGCACCTTTCAGTGTTTTCTGTTTTAGGCAAAAACCTAAAATTTTGCTGCTTTTGCTTCATGTGAGAGAGAGAGAGAGAGAGAGAGAGAGAGAGAGAGAGAGAGAGAGAGAGAGAGAGAGAGAGAGAGAGAGAGAGAGAGAGAGAGAGACTATTGAACCTGGTTAGGTTGTTACACAGAAAGATATCCATTTGCAAAATTCAAATACTGCTAATACAGTTGTATTGAGAATGATCATTTTAATAAAACTGTTGTTTTACGTACTGTATGCAATTATATTTCATGCATTATTGTTATACTGTTGTATTATAATTTATGAACATAGCGATCACAGGTGCCATTTGCATTCTGATGTTTACATTCTCAAAGTCATCAGCTGACTGCATTTGACCAACATCATCACAGCCATCAGTTGCTAAATGAAACACATTTCAGAGATTCGTTTTTTTCATAAATTATCAAAGCTGGGTTTAAAAATGCAACTTACTTTATTTATAAATAAACAAAATAAGTGAAGTAAAGGTGTGATTTCACCAGTATCAGATTTTGCTTTTGCCCTTTCAAAATGTTTTGTGGCCTGCACATATTTGTTTCTTCAGCCACAGTTACAACCTTAAATTTAGTGGCATGCTTTCATAATAGTACTTTCCTCTCCAATGCATGAAGGATGAATAAAGATTTATTTTATTTTTATTTATGGAAGTCACAACTGAAAATTAGCACATTTTTTAACAGAGTCAACAAATGTAACGCGAGCCTTAATAAACTTGTGTTAGTTACGTAGCTGTCAACGGCAAACGGCTGTTTCTCAATACAACTGTCCATGTCAGGACTTGTTGTTATTTATGCCAGCATCTTGCATGCATTAGTAAGTGGTTGTTAATTATAAAAGATATTAATAAATTCTTAGACAAGTCACAAGGTTGGTAAACCTGATTTAATGTATGAAGATTTGCATTAACCCAATGAACTTTAGCTTGTGGGCCTATTTCTTAGTTAAAAGTTAACTCAGACATAATATGCATCATCAATGGTATCTACCATAATTGAGACAGACATAGAAACCCTGCCTTGTGTAATCTACTTAAAATACATCTTGTACTATACAGTACATGATGTATATGATGAGCTCATGTTTTTGGATGAAATTTTAATGATCACATGATACACAAGATTGGATACCTAGAAATAAGTGCTGAATGGACTATTTCACCGGGTGACACGGGCCCCTCCCCAGAAATAGATTTTTCCTTCGTCAAAATCCTTTAAGTAAATTAAGGTTCTTTTGTATGCGGTATATTTTTGAGTTTCACAAAATGTTTTCGTTGGAAATAAACTGTGCTTATGTATTTACAGAACAAGTTGCAGTTCCGAAATCCAAAATTACCCCAAACCTCAAATGACATGTGGCACCGCCCTCATAGCCACTCATGAACTAATGGCGGCTGATTCACAAGCGTCTCAGATTATGGGAGTTACCTGACCACAGAGTGCTGGATTTAAGAGGTCTGACTGTAATATATTCAGTACATTAAATACATATTGGCACACTATTGCATGATTACTCAATGATGTTCACATCAAGAATATTAAATTACATTGTACGAAATACTCACTGCTGGTGCTCTAGTGTTGAGGTATATATAATAGAAATGCTCTACAGTTTCAACAGGAAGATAAGGGTCATCACTACCACTGGCATCATGCCATGCCCAATCCATGTCATCCTCAGCTTCTTCCTGAGAATATCCACAGAGTCCAGTATTGAATGTGCAGTAATTATCACCTCCTCTTGGACACTGGGTATATACGACCTGAAAAATAATTTAGAGACTATACTGTACACTGATTTTAAACTGACTTGTTTTAGTCTGTTTATTACTGTACAAGTCAAATACACTGAAATCAAATACAGTAACTTAAAATTGGCATCTAGTTTGGAAGAATTATCTAATACTTTGTACTATCATCCCAGGCACACAAGTGCCATTACAAAAAGCCTTTCATATTCCTTTCTCCACCATTTTTTAACTGAACCATTTTTGTAAAATTTTCTCTTAGGATGCATCATCTACCTTTCAAAGCTGCAAGCTACACCTAACATACTTCACAGACCATAAAGTACTGAACAGTTCTTGATCAATCACAGGGAAACAAAAACAAATGAGCTTACCTTGAGATCATCCAAAGTAGCATCACCATCCTGTCCATCCACCTGAACTGCCTCTACAGTAATGATAAACTTGTTCTTCATGGTGTCTCCTGGGATATCCATTTGGACATACAGCCAACCATCTTGCTCAGGATTGATTTTTTCCCATAATTTTAATTTTTGTGGACCATCAAGTTCCTGAATAAATGTAAAATCTCTATACAGTAATTATATACCAAACTCACTACCAGTACTCAACTATGTTCTAACAGATAAAAATGATAAATAATAAGTTAAAAATTTTCTTTCTTCCATGATGTCCCTTGAAAGGAACAGTAAAAACATCTGGCATCACAACCAACAAATGTCAGTTCAACCCAACTAGTCATCTGCTAACCTTAAACCAGCTCTCCACTAAATATATATATATATATATATATATATATATATATATATATATATATATATATATATATATATATATATATATATATATATATATATATATATATATATATATATATATATATATATATATATATATATATATATATATATATATATATATATATATATATATATATATATATATATATATATATATATATATATATATATATATATATATATATATATATATATATATATATATATATATATATATATATATATATATATATATATATATATATATATATATATATATATATATATATATATATATATATATATATATATGTATGTATGTATAAGCACCCTTGTAGATGATTGCATTTAAGCTCATCAAAACGTAAGAATTCATAAATAAACAAACAAAGCAGTATATCTGGCCAAGTTATTTTGAAATTTATGTATCATCTACCTGTTAATGAGAATACAAGAAAAATAGAGCAGATTGTATAAACTGAAGACAGTTGAAGCAGCTATTTATTATTATTATTTTTTTCTATCTCTGTTATCCTACTAAAAAAACTGGGTGGTATTTATAGTGTGGAGTTCCAGGTTGCATCTTGTCTCCTTAGGAGTCCACACTTTTTTCACTATGTGTGCTGTTTCTAATAGCGCGCTCTTCTGCATGTTTCCTGGGGCTACTTCAGCATCTAGTTTTTCCAGGTTCATTTTCAGGGATCTTGGGATTGAGCCTAGTGTTCCTGTGATTATGGGTACAATTTACACTGGCATATCTCATATCCTTCTTATTTCTATTTTCAGGTCTTGATACTTATCAACTTTTCTCTTTATTTCTCCTCTACTCTGGTGGCCCATGAGTGATACTTTCTTCTTGATTTTGTCAATCAGTATCAAGTCTGGTCTGCAGTGCTGGCAAGTATCACCCTATCTGTTCTGACACCATAGTCCCAGAGGATCTTCGCCTGATTGTTTTCTATCACTCCCTCAGGTTGGTGTTCGCACCACTTATTACTGCAATAATTAGTTTTACCTGATAATGAGTTAATATTCATAACTCTCATGAGGCTGCTGATCTTCATAAATCACTGCTGTTTATGCAATGAAAAACCATCCAATTATCAAAATAGAAGCAAAGAGGAATTTCTTTAGTACTCAGACATTATTCAGAGCTAATCATTTGGCAGTGCAAATGGCCACTGTTACCAGGATGCTGGCTTATGTTTAAAATATACCAAATTTTTAAAACAATTTGTATTTTTCATATGTATACAAACCAAAGCCTTTTATGTGGCAGTTGAAGTACCATTCTTAAAGTTCCAGGCTAGCATTTATCTTTCTTTAGTGTGTTGCATTCATGGAATTCCCATACCAGCTCAAAAGTCTCTTTGAAGATGTTCCTATCTAAAGAAGGCAGGACTGAAGATGTTCCTACTTCTAAAGAAGGCAGGACCAATGAGCATAAGCAGGTCATCCAGCTGCCATTTTTGACTAGAAAATTGACAGATGACCTTTAACAATGTAATTACCTTTAATGTTGGCTCTTGGCATTTTCTACACTGCCTCTTTACCCAATATTATATTCTTATGCAAAATTTTTAACAGTATGTTACACCAAGTAACATAAAAACTTAATTTTTAAAGCTGAAAGAATTCTCTTTCACACTGAAACATTATTCTAAAACCAGTACTCCCAATTTACAAACTACATGACCTCAACAGTAGTACAGTAATACAATACACACCTCTGCATATGAACGCATAACTGGGGGATTGTCTCCAATGTGGTGGTAAAAGAAAGAGAGGCAGTAATCATTAAAAGGCTCTAATGCTGGAGTTTTAATTCTGGCAGTGATATCATTCTCATAACCTGAAACTATTTCATCATAAGGCTCTGGAAAGGTAGCAGCAATGTAGTGTCCAGAATCTGAAATAGAAATTCAGAATTAAACACAAGCTCATCCAGTGCCTCCATTACAGGGAAAAGACAGACATACATATTTATATAAGACATCATTGAAATCATGCAAATCTGGGATTTAAATCATGAAAAAATTCACATTAATTCTAAACCAAACCTTTGCCGTAATTAACATATATAATCTGTTTACTACAGCTAATAACACAAAGTAATGATTTTTTCAATATTTTTTTCTTCATATGTCTGAAAGGCTTTATGAACAGTATCTCTAAAATAATTTTCTGGTAGACTGAATAAGAATTTTTCCCAAATCCTATAAGATATTCACATTTCTCATTTTAATTTATATATACAGTACTGCACATATTTCATTCTTCAAAGAAAAACAAATAAGTTTAGAGTATCTTAAATTAGAATAAGGTTTTTCCAACAATTAAGTAAATAATCACATGTAAGTATACTGAAGCATCTTCTGCTCCACTATACAATAAACCTTTACTTTTATTTAATTAAGATGGATTAAATTACAGTTTGTCATACAAAACTCATTAATCACAATCAACCTTATTCCATGTGAATCAGACCTAGCTACACCTTGAAGAACTGAGTGAAGAAAAGGCCCACTTTGCATGCCCAGCTCAGCCCACTGTCTGCCAACTAACTCTTCTCATCCTTCTATGGCATATGCTGAGCTTCTCAAGATATAATCTGAGTTCTATCCAAGTTTCATCCACTGTTTTCTTTTGAAAACAGTCCACCTTTGTACTGTTTTGCAATCCTAGATGCATTATAAGGGTTTAATGACTTGTGCTATGCACCTTTCTTTTTATTACAGTATATCAATTTTGTATCCTTAATTAGACTGTCTCTTTTGGCTGAGCTTTTTTGTTATATAAATTTTTCCCTTAGTCCTTTTCAGAGATTTTTATTACTACTTAAGTGAATCTAGTATTCTATCTTAACAGTGATATTGCTGCCCTTCCCCCTCTCTTGTTTTAACATCCAGGGAAGAACATTATGTTTATCTATGCATTTTCAACCACAAAGTTGGGTTTCAGTTACAGGTAATATTCTTTTATGCACTGTATTCCCAATGAGTTATTCACATTAACAGTGAATTTTATTTTTGCTCTGTTCATCACAGCAGTTGCCATGAATTTAATTTCTCTTTATATTCATAAGAATTCTAATGTATTAATTTCTTTCACTAAGTAAATTAAAATTTTTTTACTGAGTTTCCATGGCATTTCTCCCCATTTGTGCTAACTTTTAGGGAAGAATATTAACTTAACAAAACCTTGGAATTCTCTTTTAGCAGGATGGTAGAGGCTGCAACTCTCTTTAGTTATCCTCAGCAGTGCCGTTTGTGTAAAAACTGGTAGTTTTCCTCTCATTGTGGGCAATGTGGATAATGCCATGCTGGAGGTGGTACTTCCAACCTCCTCTTCAGTAATGCAGCAGACTAGACTGTGTCTCTCAAATCTCATCCAGGGAAGTTTCCATGTCCCAGTGCCACCTACTCTGTCATGGGAAGAGGGTTCTGAGTAAGGGCTTCTTCCTTCCCAAGTTTCTTCCCCTCACTCAGATGTCTCCTACAATCTTCCTGTCACTCCTGGGAGTGAGGCTTCAGTCCCTTTACAGGCTGCTCCTTCCTTTTGTACTGAACTCTTTGCATCAGTGGTAGCATATCTATGCTTTGCAACTTGAGCTGCCCTAGTCTGATTCAACCAGTGTTCAGTTCTTAAACCAGACAGCATAAAGCAGTATTGATAAAGACATTTCCTTTGAAGATAAGTGACATTTTCCATGTTGACCTGCACTGCTTGTCCATTAAGCAAGGTTTATCCTTTACTCTATGGAACTCTAACTGTGTTCAAGTTGGTTGCAAGTTTGCATTTCATCCTTCCTTTCAACAACTCACTGGTTTCTTCAGGAAGACTCTTGCTTTGCAGATATTCTCACATCGTCTGCTGATCTCTTTTGTTGTCTGTTCATCCATTCTCTCTATTCTCCACAAAGTGCTTTGGTCACTGTCCTTTGGTTTGATGATGGTTTTCTCTAGGAGCTCAAGTTTTGGACACTTTTTCTCATGCTTGGGAGACAGTGGTATCAGTGGTATGTTTATCATCCCTCAGAGCAACGGGCATCATGTTCCTCTTTCCACTCTTTGTTTCAAGAGTTTTTCTGTAAACCTTACTGTTGTGAGCCCAGCACAAAAATATGATGACTCCTACAAGAATAAAAAAATCACTTATGGCCACAGAACATTAGGAAAACCTGAAAACAACAACTCACACCAACCTGAATGTAAAGTATGATCTGCTACAGGATGATGGGGTGACGGAGGATTTGATGCATTATATCTCATCCATATTCCATCATTTTCCCCAACCTCTTGCTCGAAGTCACAGATTGGTCTTGTTGCATTCTCAAAGTCACATTTAATTTCTGTTTGTTCATAGGGAGGAGTTGTGGGCACAGGAGTATCTGTAGTAGGTTGCCCAGTTGGAGCAGGAGCTGGCTTTGCTGCTGGTGGTTCAACTGCAGTGAAAAAGAATACAGATCTCTTATAAAAATTAATCATTGCAGTTACTTCATTTATATGCACTATAATTAAAAAGTTTCATACTTGCTGTAAGGGGAGATGAACAGTTAGACAGAAATATGGGATATATTAAGGTAGCAGGAGAAAGACATGTAGGATGCATAAGAATGTCAAGGAAGAATGGCAAGGATGAAGACCAGAACTAGATAAGAATTCTGGCATAAAAAGCACTGCATAACTAACCCCATATCAGAATATAAAAATGACCAGTTATTTTCCTGGTAAGTATCCATGTTATTTAAAACAGCTATTGCAAACACTGCTGTACCAATAGTATTATTATCCTTATTATTATGACTTCAAGAGACTGGACAAAACCATTCAAGGGTAAATACAGAAAAAATTAACTCAGGTATGCTTACTTGTCCAGGTATTTATAACTGATATCTTCAATTTCTTCTATATAAATCCAGTACTGACCAAAGTCCTTGTATTTCAAAATTAATTTCCCAATTAATATGAGATGGGATATTTGCTATTCAACAAATTTATACAACAAAACAATCCTTACATCTCCAGTATTCAACACCCTATACAACACCAAAATGTAAATCTCTAGAAATAACATAATATCCTCAAAATTTTTATGTTTCTTTTCATCTTTTCCTTCTCCTGTTGACAGAACTTAAAGTAAATTGTGCTGTTTCCTCATACATTAGATTCTCAGTATAAGAACAAAGACCAAATGCAAAATTATATGAGTCAAAGAAGCACATAAACTAGAATGCAAGAGTGGAAAACAATGCTAGAATGATTGACAATATTACATTACATGTAGAAAACCAAACCACTCAGCAACCTTATTCCACCCCAAGGAAGAAAAGAAGGTCTATGTGTAACAGTAGCAGACCTTATGAGTAAATCTCAAAAATGGGCCTATTAGTTTTAAGGACAAGATATAGAACCTTCAGAGCAAAAGAGCTGTAAATTCTAGAGGTTATATGATAGAAAACTTCTTAAAAGCCTCAGGCATGAACTATTCTGAACTGTTAACTGTCATAAACAGATACAGTCAACTTTAGAAACCTATTCACAGGTAATAAAGCCAAGGTGGGAAATATTATACAACTTAATGGGTACCACACTATAGGTAAAGATTTGAACTTTTTTATTATTATTAAATTGTGTAAAATTTTATATTATTATTAAATTGTGTAAAATTTTAAACAGATTTAGACAAAGGCTTTTCTCAACATAGAACAAAGGAGAGAAAGGACAGTTGACAACTGCTTGATATACAGATGTGATAAAAAAATAAGACATAAGTGGGTCATGCATAACCAAATAGGATTGCATTTGTAGCCCAACAGCCCAACAGCCAAAGGCTCACTGCTCTGAAGAGCTGCTACAGGCCATCACAAACTGCTCCAAAGAGCTGAGCAAGGCCAAGTAGACTGTCTGGGATACAGCTAATTTAAAATTCATCCAAAGACACTATACTATTCTGTTAAGGGTTATCTAACATTAATTTCATCCAAGTTATCAACACTATTAGTATTGTAACATAAATTGATTTTCAATAAAAAAACTGTTCTTACTCATATATAGTAACATTAACATATTTTAGCAAGATAAATTATTAGCAGCAAAAATCTGGACAGAAACTACACAAAAAAGTTCATTACTAACCTAAATGTCTATTCATAAACTAATGTCACTACTGCTTATTAAGGAAAATAAAATGCACACAACATTTTCTAGCAGGCCCCTAGTTAGGTAACTAAAAATCATCAGTGATAAAAATAAAACTTGACTTCAATTTCATTCCCAATAAGAAATTTAACCAAATTATTCTCTAATGTATTTCCTTCTCTCCCTCTTTGAAAAATTGGTCCTTACTCACCAGCACAAGCATCTTCAAGAAGTGTCAGGCGCCGCACAGCAATATATCCTTCCCGTCCATCCCATGAGCTTGCTTGCAGCCTCAACTCAAATTCTTTTTGAGTTGATCTCTATAGTATATAAAATTAATAATGAGAAATCAAATACAAGAAATTGAGAAAAGTAGCTTATACTTAAAACTTACTCAGGTATCATTACCACAGTTATATAAACTTTCTATTGATCTTTCTGCTAAAAACTTGGAGTAGCAATGTACAAGAGGAATATCTCAAACATGCACAAAAAATAATCCAATATGAAATATTAATCAAAGATTAGTTTTAACTTTTATCATTTCTCAGTGTGATGCCCAGTAATTACATACATATTATCTGTCACCTGGTACTGTACCAACGATTAACTGTCTTAATGAATTCACTAAACTTCAGAATATAATATTAAAATTTAAATGAAAAAATCTTAGTAATTTACAATGAAAGAACTGTATGAAAAACATAGTAAGTACTAAATGGTTGAGTGATTCCATGCAACAAACACATTTTGAGATTCCTTTCATATCATACTTTAGAACATTTCTGCTAAGTATAGACAGATATATTCTCAAAGGTAGTCCATTTTACAGTCAGAAAAAATTAAGTGTGATAAAAAAGAGTAACCATGAGCACCTCTGATGCTTAATGATATATCTACCTTAAAACAAAACCTTTTGAAATTATTGCATTACCAAGTAATAACACATCCATGTACTGTACCTCTATTGGAACTGAGGCTTCAATCCAGACAGATGTGGTAAATTCTGCTGTCATAGGAAGCTGCCAAATTACCTCTTCCTCACTATTCTCAGGACCTCTATCAAGGTAGAGCACAGAAAGAATTCCAGAGTGCTCACCTGAAGACTAAATAGGATAAAAAAAGTTATGTATTACAGGTTCCCTTGAGCTGGAATTCAGTGAAGACTAAAAAAGGCAAATCAATAAATGAGAAAGGCTGAATAAAATTTGGATACCTGATGGACTGAAATTGAATATAAAATATTATCCATTAGTCTTGTATAATCTGTAATGCTAGACATGCATGAATCATAGTATGAAAATATAATCATATCTAAAAGATTTTGTAGATTTAGGCCTAAAGCTTTAGGAAAGCTATTTGGAATTTGATGCCAAAAAAGAAATGGAAATGATATGATATGTGAAATCTTGGAAATTCCATATGCAGATAAAATAATAATGCAAGGGAGATGGAGAGGGCTTGACAAGTCTTTCACACCACTCCAGTGAGAAAAGTATGTGACGGTGTCAGCCGAGCTCCTCTGGACACCACAAGAGTTGGAAGACTAAGCCTACTTGGATGAGAACTATGAGATAGTAGGTTGAGACGAGTTGATATATGTGGAATTAAAAGCATGGGATATGAGTGGCAGAATTTCACAGAAACCCTTTGCATCTCATGGTGCTGGAAGAAATGATGATGATAAAAAAAAGTAACTGAAAGAAATGCTTCAAGTAGTACATGCTGTGAATTCTAATTGTAAACAAGAGGAAAAATAAAGTATTGTATCTTTTGACATACTGTACAGTAGCAGCAGAAGCTTTTGCATGCACTGGTAGCTTTAGAGATCAATACTGTAATGCAATATAGTAGCTCATGTGTTCTCATTAAGGAACTTTATGAAATATATTTTTGATTTACATAACAACCATTTCCTTTTTATTTATGATTAAACAGAAATAACTCTAGCAAGGCCACAATATTAACTATGAGATTATCTGAGACATATGACTGTAACAGAGCAAGTAATATGGAAAGAAATCAGATACATAGGGAGTAAGTGAACCAGATTAACCATATTCTTACCGCAAAGCTGAACTTGAGACAAAACAGTGATGCAACGCTGCTCCGTACAAAAGTAGGACTTGTAATGCTGGCAAGAGAGTTGCTTGCATGATGGGGTCCAGTTTCAAAGATTAAATATTTCACTGGAAGATATAATATTAAGCTCAATGAACAAAGGTACTGGTCAGTTATACAAATGAGTGAAAGACAATACTATATATAAAAGAATATCACTAAAAATTTATAATCACATACATCTGATCTCTAATATGAACAACTCTACCTACGGAATATACATGCAAAACAATACATCATTTCAAATGTAAATTATTCATATAAAAAATACATTAAAAATATATTCAATCACCATTTGCATACCTAAAGGCAGCCATATATTTTCTAAACCATGATACATTACTAGCAATTAGAAAGTTTAATCAATGATGCTGAACTTACCTTCTGACAATGGTCCATTGAGAATGTGACCTGGATTTTCATCAGAGACATACCAGTCAATTTCCTTACTGTCTGACATCCATAGACACATTGTGCCATCTTCAAATTCACAGTTTAGGGATGCTTCAGGGCAGAGTCCGGAAGTTAGCTTCAAGTCATCTATAGCAATTACAGCATCTGGATCAGAACTTATTTGACCTTTAAAGACAACCTGTTAGGAAAAATGAAAAATTTAATACCAATCAAACAGTAGGCAATGACACTTAGAACAAAACCTAAAAAGATACTGTAATCAGTCTGGAAAAAGTTGTAAGAGAGTTCCAGTCATTGTTGTGACAACTGTATATAAGAAATGTAATATGTTGACCTGCCTACAGATTTCATAAGCACACCAAATCAGTGTCTTATCCAATTAAATTAGTGTCTTCTCTAACTAAAGCTATATGCAGTCATAAATTTCAAGTGCTATACTACTATAAAAAAGTAATTCCTATACACATTTCAATGCTACCCACATTTTTAAAGTTCTTGCAATAACAACTTTTGTTAACCTGATACAGTTCTCTTGCCTCCTGTAAATAAATCAACAAAGAAGAACTATGCAACTGATGTAAGACTAACCTGAACTCTCATCACCTCTGGCTGGCAAAATACTGAAACGACATAACCAACATTCAACTGTCACAGAGGCAACAACCACAGCATCAACTTACACTAAAATCTTTCCCGAAAAATTTAAACAGACTCATCTGTGTTCCTTTCCACTTCCGTTCTCCTAAGCCTGAATAAGCAGACATATCACTGAGAGGTACACCTTCACTTGTTTCTGCCCAAACTGTGGAGAAGGAAAAAGAAATTACAAATCAAAATGTTCAAAGAATTTAATGTTGCACAAGTTCTTTCAGGACATGTTATTTCTATTTAGAGTAAACTTGAGAATGATGTCATTTGCATGTGCAATATTTTTTATAAGTTTCAGACAGTTAGGAAGCTTACTATTAATTATTTATATTTGAAAAGTTTCATGTAAAATAAAATTTACTGCTTAAGAAAATAAGATAAAAATACTCAGAGTAATTTATATAATGATGTTGATTACTTTTCTACTTTGTAAATTTATTCATGAAATTTTTACATTAGTATGTTGGCTTGCCATCAGGATATTAATGCAAAAGCATCATAAATTTTGCACTAACTGTAAAAGGTCAAAGGAATCGATGCATAAAGTGACAGCTAACTGAAGATACAAAATCCTTGTACAGCTATTAATGCTAAAATACAAATTCTGACATACATTTATTTATGGTGTTTAGCTAAATTTTACCATATTATCACATTGTTACACAAATCCAACAAAAGTTGCTAGACTTTGCTAAATTACTGTTATTATATAACTTGACCTGACTACATTTACTAAGAAACTCTCACAAATTATTTGGATGTATATAAAGCAACATGCAATCAAAATACCACAACCATCATAAATGGTATACATAGCCAAGTTATGTACAGTAATTATGAAAAGTGGTACATGCATGAGCTAATGAAAAAACTGTAATTCAAATTACATTTTTAAAATACCAGACAACAAAGAATAAGGAGCAGCTAGCATGAAATTTTTTAAGAGCATGAATGTATCTCACCTGTCAGTAAGGCTGCTCCCTCAGCTTTTATCTGGTAATAGAATGTCAGGCACATATCTTCTTTGAAATTGAGCTTTGTTAGTGTAAGTTTGCGAGTGATGGCAGACTTCTTCCCCTTCAAGGCAAACATGTGACCTGCATCAGCAAGAGAAATTGATTCAAAATTTCATGTTTGCTAAATCTGCTTCAAGAAAAGGATAAAAATATAATTTAATATAAAAATGAGTCATCATATCACAAAACTAGTTTCTTCCTGCAACCTCATAAATCCTGTGTACAAATTTGTGGTCTTGAAGGTTACCAGACTCAACCTCCTATTGTTTAAAAGGCAGCAATGTGGTGGTCTAAAGAAAGCATGTTCCAATCGGACCTGCAGGTGCCATCAATCACCTTCAGTTTTCATGTAGTCTGGGAATGATGCTTTAAAATTCTGCTTTTCAAAGGTGAGAATGTCTGCTATCATGTTGTGCCTTCCTGGGACTAACCTTGGAACTATGGTCACATCGTTTAGCTCTGCTCACATGAATTTGTCTACTACCAACTGATATGCAGTCTTGGATCTTGTGCAACCCTGATTTTTTACATACGCCAAAGTTGTCCTTAATCCTACTACCTTTTCTTCCAACAGCAGAACCGATGCTTCAAGACCTAAGAAGATGGCATATCACTTACAGAAGTTGATGTGCTGCATCCTGAGATATCTAAGTTCCTGTTGTATGATGATCCAATAGCTGTACTCCCAATCATGACTCGAAGTATCTTTCAACATCAATACCTCCAGAAAGGCAAGGACTACAGGGACTCATACTAACAGATGATGGGATCTTGTGTGACCACTAAAGATTCTTAAAGACATCTTCTTAGGCCACAACTAGGTAATTATCTGGTAGAGATAATACTGGTCACAACTTCACAAGCTGCGGTTGAAATGACTGCACTCTGAACTAGTTGTGTGTGACCAGCTTTCCAGGACACAAATTACCCATTTAGAAAATGCAAAAAATTGACTGGACAGAAATGAAACCGACAGGATAAAAGATGCTAATATCTGGCCCTGTCCTCTCTTTGGTGAACCACAGCTTCTTACATGTTGATGTAGGTAGCTCTCATTTAAGGCTCAAGGTCTGACTTCTCCCAATTAAAGTAGAGTTCCAAATACTGACAAAGTTGACATAACAGGTCTAGATGTTGTCAAAACCTTCCTGCTGGTGCTGCTACCATCCCCATTATGGAATCATTGTCAGGCTAAGACTTGAAACTGATATACATTCCCTGCCAAAATGAAGCATACATATTTCCTCAAAACAGGATGTGTAAGTACATTAAGTTCCAGTGAGGTACCTTTATATAACTTATAAGATTCAAGACCAAAAACTTGGATACATATGTAATGGGGTTAAAATATAAGAACCATAACAACAGAAAGTCATTGTAGCCTACATGATATCAGTTCTGTTTTTTTAATAAAATCTTAATAAACTGTATTTCTTGCTTTTCTTGTCTAAAAAAAAAATCTGTGGATGAAAACAATTCCAAACAATATCACTGTATTTTAAAATGCACAATAAACACTAAAAGAAAATATGGCAACATGGATAATTTATAAAATTATGTTGTCCTCTGTTGGGTGGACCATAGCTTCTCATGCTGAGGTCCAAAACTATAAGAAACAGCCAGAATTTGATTTACAGACTTTCTCAAGGGCAATTCCAAGGAAAAAAATTCAAATGAGCTCATGTTACAACTTCAGCAATTAATGAAATGAAATTATAAGACCTTAAAGTAATATTTGCATTTGAAAATATACACTTATTCTGGAATCACTCATTAATCTAGGAAACAATGAAACTTATCAAAATATTTTTCACAGTTCTGGTAAGAATTACTTTTGGCCTTGAACTGTATCTTTGAAATTAAACAAGAACAGGTATGTTTAACCTACAAAATGTACTCCTCAGGTATAGAGGACATTAACAAAACCTGGATCAACTTTTTGTGAGGGGTAAGAACTTGCTGTTACTTGGTTAAATTATGGTAAGGAACAGTTTCTAAAAAAAATTATAAATAAAAATTTCTAATACACATAAATACAAATACTGTGTTGAATCAAATACAGAAATACTGTATAGTCAACACAGTCAAATCCACAAAAATGATTGGAGGGACAGTAACCTAATAAAAGCAAGCCTATTGAGAATCTAGAGGTTCATAATAAGGTAAATTGCATATCATTTCACATCAATAACCAAAAAATGGGAAGATATCAAACAAAATAATTAACATCAAATACTGACCTTCTTCAGAAAGAGTTGTGTGATCTGAAATACCATCATATCCTTTTGACAAAATCCATCCACCATCTGAGTCATGAAGCCCACAAGAGGAACTTTGTTCAAAGGTGCAAATACTTGTGTTTGTTCCCAAAGTTCCAACGTTTTCTGAAAATATGACAGAAAATATGAACAACTTAGCCTATTCCTCCCCTATCATATACACTAATACATCTTTCTTTCTTTCTTTCTTTATCTTCAGCTTTTCCCATCTTTATATGGGGTCGCTGTTTGTTATTAGTCTTCTCATGTACACTAATACATGTTCTCAACGAAAAAATAAAGTGAAAAATAGATGTTGAAAAGACTGAAGTGAATAATGGGTGTAAGTATTAAAAAATTAAACTACAGCTATTCTATATGGAAATTCCATAAAATCAAGGTTTTTTTTTATCTATACTCTGACCTTTTCCAAAGGTTTTTTTAATTGATTACATCCTTGAGCTGAAATATCTGTCTTGTAAGCTTGCATTCTTACCACAAGGAAAACTTGACACATCGAAGTCTCCAAGATTTTACTGATGAAGACACTTAAAGTTTGCTTTCAGGGATAATTACAATAACTGAGTCTTCATATATGATCAGAATATTGTTCTTAGAATATATTTAAGATTTTTCATCTTGACAACCAAGATATTACAGCCAGATTTAATGGTATGTGCCTTAAATATTAACTATAGGATACAAACCATATATTTTATAAGTAAAATGAAAGGGACTTGAATCTACTACACAGTACTGTAGTGTACTTGGAAGCTAAAAGAGAGAAAAGTTACTTGGAAAGTAAATCTTATCAACTATTCACTTACCTGGGCAAAATGAGTCAGTGAAAGTGATATCATCCACAGCAATGTTTGACAGTGGATTATTTCCTTGGGTTCCTACTATTTCAAGCATGTAGTTTGTAGATGAACTAAGGCCAATGAATGCTTCCACCCAATTCAGTGTCTAAATATTCAGAAATCATATTAATATTACTAACCAAACTAGAGAAAAACTACATACAGTACATTCAAAGTTTTGTGTTATGAAATATTTTAGAGTATTGTACTGTACTTAAATGCTAAGTCTGTATAACCAAAAACTCCATTTTCAGCTTATGATATAGCCTTAATCCCCATAAAGCTCACATAAACAGAAAAGTAACTAAAAATAACATCTATTTGTGCCAAATAATAAGCTAAAAATATCCTTCATTACAAAAATCATCATAAAAAAGAACTGCAACTTCAAGAAGTAAATAAATGATGAAATAGGTACTGCAGTATCAACTAGTGATCACTGAGATCACAATTAAGACTTCAAACATGTCAAAGCCACATGATTACCAAATGAATAGGTATAGGGAGTTTCCAAACAATAGAAAAGCAACACATACAGCATAAATACTATGAAGAATAAAGAAAAAACAATAATGGAATGCTCCAAATATTAAACACTATGGTACTGGAGATTTAGCATTAGCAGCCTTTGGGTTAGTAGGTAACACAAATGTGATTATAGCTCTGCATTCTGTTTCTTTGCAGTAATTGTTCCTCCTTCAATCTTAAATGGATAGATTTCAGTCTTCTAAGATCATTTGTTGTAAAACATTTAAAAATAAGATATTGCAACATGAAAACATTATCTCAAAAAATCTGAGGCTGCAAACATATGCAACAGATTACATTCATAAATGTAATTAGAAAATCATAACTTTGGTGCTGAATTTAATAATGATTAACTTCTTTGTCTTATTAAATGTATTATCTTGACTGAAGCAAAACTATGATAATTTTACTTAATAATTCATTGCATATTCACCTTCCCAGTAAGCTTAATGAAATTAACATGACTTAAATTACCTGGAAGCCATGCCGAGTCCAAATGGTCGTCTCCACGTCCCCAGCCTTTTGCTTAATGCTTAAATCTTTTACACCTGATCCATCCATGTGGTACCACCACCGCATACAGGTATTCTGTAAGAAAGCAAACTTGTTCATGAAGATTAATTACAATATGACTGCCATATTTAATGATGCTTCATTATTTTTTTATTAGGATTAGGATGTTCCTGGAATTTTAAAGGCAGCACACTTTTCAGAGCACTGAAATACCATCATTTCCTTCCTGACAACATACATGGTTCATTCCAAGAACTGCATATAAAATTGATGAGTCAATTCTTTCCAAGCACTGTCTCATCAACTTTACATGAAGTCTTTACACGAAGCAAAAACTTTACAAGTCATTCCAAGAACTGCATGTAAAATTGATGAGACAGTTCTTTCTAAGCATTGTCTCATAAACTTTTTACGACACTTCACACAAAGCAAAAAGCTTTGCAGCTTGATTTTTGTGTTCAGTATACTCTATACATGTACTCTGCAGTCGCCAGTCTTAAATAAAATTCTGTTGCCAAAACTTAGTGCCTATGAAAACTTATTTCAAACATTTTATCTGGCCTCATTATAACTTACTATTGAAAGTTCACTGTACAGACAGTACAGTAATTGATTTCTCATTCTTTTAGTTCCACAACTGTTTTTCCCTCACACACTAAAATCTGAACAAACACTAGTGATCATACAACTGATATTGCTAAAGTAAATTCTCAAAAATTATGTATTGTGGTTCATTTGCTAATTCTGTGGACCATCCAGCATTTTGGCATAATGTTTAATATTCCTGCTCATCTATACATCCACCTCCAGCCTCATCTTTAAGAGTTGGTTATGTTTCTTTCTTACCTTGAAAGATTCCTAACAGGACAGAAACAAATAATAACACCCAGACAAAATGCACAGTGAGGATGATTATAATAAAAATCTAGCTAGCCAATCTAATGGTTAAGATGGAGGCAGAAGTCTTCAACAGAACTGCCAACAATTAACCAATTTTATCAAACATATACAAAATATATAAGAAAAAGATGGAAGATTCAACTTCTTACTACTAATCAGCTGAACATGGAACTTGCAAAATATAGAGGGCAAATTCAAAATCACCATACAGACCATCTAGCTTATCAATAAATATGATGGATAATACTGTACAACACAAAATGCAATAAATAAAATATTACTCAAGAAAAAAACTTAAAAACCAAGTGGTTGATAGTAAATAACCATCCTGATATGATTATGCTTGGAGTAGCTAAGTAACCACTTCATCTTAGGTTGCAAAAAATGGACAAAAGGGGTACTCCAAAGAATACTGGTGCAGCTCCTTAGAAAGGCAACTTTCCTCCTCATAATTCATTTGAAATGATTTTACTGATTTACATATAACACCTACACATTTCTAAACTTGATGCAGAAGCTTAGAATAATCATTTGTAAACTCTGGTTGATGCAATAAACCTTTATTCCATTTCATAAAAATTACACAAATACAGTATAAAGAAATGGAGGTAGTAGTCAAGGAATACATTTTTTCTTGGACATCTCAAGAACACAGGATTAGAAATGTGTAAACGAGTGTAACTTTGAAACACATCTTTTACTACTTTCATTTAATCAAACAGTGCACTGTTAACAAACAGCAATATCAAAACTACAAGTAAATACTTTTCAACAAACATACATACCTCAGTTGGAAGCATTTCAGGGCTTATCAGAATGGCAGTTCCATCTAGAGCCTTTTGTACTGGTGTTAAACTCATGTAATATCCATCACCTACAAAGATAAAAATTATTCAAATCACTAAAGCCTAAAGAATACTTTAGATGTAAAAGAAAATACTCTATAAGAAATTAAAATGGCTATTGCAGAAAGCACTTCAAACTGTCAAAGAAAGGCAGCTAATTTCCTTAAGGAATTTACAACTGGAATACAACTGTTATGCAAAACCATTTAAGCATGAAGAACTCTGACAGAAGAATGTATCTGCTATCTTTCCCATTCATTTGACACAAAAGTTTCAAAAACACCTACATTTACAAAGCAGAATGGCTTAAATTCAGCCTAAAGATCAGCTCTGTCTACATAAGGACAAGGATAGTAAATCAAATTAAAGAGAAGTTTATAATATTTACTCCTAACGTAAATCAACTGATCAACATAAATAGTTCTGTATGTAAATAATTATTGCAAGAGATTTTGCATGTTCTGTCAAACAGATATACTGCACTCTAAAAGGATGTTTATATGTAAATTAATACTCACCATATGAAAATTTGCAGATGTAATGCAATTATACTTTGACAGAGGAAATAAAATTTTAGCATAAAACATTAGCATGATCAATCTGATTTCTTAAAAACAATACTGAGTAAGAATACTATAGGACATTCCCACATACACAATTTTTTCAAAGCAATCACAGTAACGTATTCATGGTAAATTACTTTTTTACTGTACAAAAACAATTTTAATCCCACAAATACTATCTTAAAAATAACTTTTGAAAGCATCCAATAAAATATGTTAAGACATAACAAACTTGAAACTATTAGAGTCTATAAAAGTCACTACCCCTCATTATACCAGAAAAATGTGTCAGACTTACCAGATGTATGATCAGCAATTGGTCCTACAAAGTGAGCTTCTTTAGGGTACTGTATGAGTGTCCACTGTAGAGACTCTCCAACAGTCGTCCATTTGCAGAAAGTTTGCTCTGAGAAATCACAGTTGCTGATTGATGAAGGAGCTGTGAAGAAAAAGACGAAAATTTTCAACCAAAAGCCTTGGCTAAACCTAACTATGTATTGCTCTCAATAACTTGCCATAAAGATACCTAATTGGACGTTATAAAATCTTTTACACTGAAATAGTCACAAAGATTTATCTCACCAGTCCATCACTTACTACAAATTTTGTCAATGAAGGGAAATCAAGCGTAAATTTTTTGGTATTAATGTACATAAGTACTACAGTACAAACACAGAAGATAAAGATGTGACAAATACTGGTCATTAAAACGTGTCAAAAACACATTCTGCAGGAATAATGGAAAATAAATTCATCAATCCCAACAGTATTAAGTTCTGATCATAATTAGTTCCAAATTTTATAAACACTGTCCAAAAAAAATTTGGTACTTTTAGACATACAAAAAGGACTACCATTGTTCTTTTACTAGTTTATGATACAGGTATCTGTGTATTACAAAAGATCTAGACTGCATTCTTCACATTAGATTGTGCTATACATATCTATGTTCATCTGTTCCATTTATAAATTTTACCATTTTATTGTACTCATGATCCAGAAAAGCTACAATCATAGTTTCACAATGATCCGTTATTTTAAGACAAAGTTTAAAATATTATTCAATATGTTACAAAACATATTAATTGATTTTAATTAATACTCTTTCCTCTTAGGTTATTTTTCTCATTCTTCATTTTTATCCCATTCTCTTAGCAATACTGGTAATAAATTTAGATGCCTCTCTGAAACAATAAAAGACTTGACAAAATCTTTGTCAGAATAACAGTGGTACGAATTAGAATAAAGGAACAGGAAATCCTCTATAAAATATATATAAAGTGTGGAGAGAAACTTTCAAAACATGAGGCAGGAACCTCAGTTGCACTAAAAAAAATTTGGGTTTAAAGTGCAGTAGTGGACTGCACTTAATACCACTTTCCATGACTGAAAAATTCTCCATCAGCAGACTACCTTAGGTTTTGGATGCTGTCATGAAATCTGATGGAACTTTAAGGACTATGCAAAATTTTGATCAACAGAAACCATACAAAAAAGGAATTCACCAGATATTATGCAAAAAAGTAATTTGCATAAGTAAACTTATCATCCATCTAAAAATACTGAATATGGCAAGAATTAAAGCAGAAATAAATGGAAAATAACGGAGAAATAAAAATGATGAAGAGAGGAACATTTTCTGATTTAAAATGTTTATTTAAACATATATAAAACTAATGGAAATATGATTTTTTTCTTTGCATACATAACAGTCCAACCCTGTGAGAGTTAAGATTTCTGTTCAACAGTCAAATTAAACTACCTGATTTAACCTTGTACTGTGTGCACTGGACTATTTTGTTTAAGAATGCATTCAAACAAATCAAGTGCTGATTAACAACCCCAAAAAACTTATCTTTCAACTCACATGGCGGTAGCATAGTGGTGGCTGGTTTAGGTGTACTTGATACAGGTGGCTCAGAGGTACAATCACCTGTTTCTTCTGTAACTTCAACATCATCTACTAGAATCATTCCATCATCGTGCCCTGGGTCCCAATAACCGTCAGTGCGAGTGGCTTCAAAGTGCACCTGTAGTGTTTGTTATGCAATATCTAATTAAAGTATCAGTCCACAGCATCAACTCAATAACTGAGGGTTAAGCTCGTGCATAAAAAGGAAGTAACAAGTCATAAGTATAGGGTATCCTACTAATGTATATGTATTTGTTACATTTAACAGAATTATTCTTTTTATTTTAAAGTTTGCAGCAGAATTATCCTATCAGTTTACTTCTCATATTACCAAACAGTCTTGTATGTCATTAAAGATAAATTTTATAACTAGAGATTTCTAAAAGGTTTCAAATTTTTTCAAATTTTAAACAAAGTCCATACATTTTTTCCTTTTGTAAATCTATTGTTTGGCAGATTTCCAGTTTCTTGATATGTACTTGTGGAGATCATCAGTATGTTAAATTCTGAGTTGCATGAAAAAGTAATAAATACTATAACAATTATTATCAGATATCGCTTTTAAAATATAAGTCACCCTAAGAACTTCATGAACAGAGGCTGACTGAATTACCATGCCAAAAATATGGCTTCAGGAGTCAAGACAATACTTTTGTATCATTGGTCAGCTCTCTCTGGGGATACCGTAGTACAGCAGAAAAATACCGACAAAACTAAAAGCTGTACATTTCAAGTTTAGGTAATGAGGACCATAATTATATAAGCATTTACTATAATTATTGTAAAAAAAAACAGTAGCCAAGAAAAAATGATTGGAAAATGAACAAGAAATGCAGGATCTGCCAAACTTGAACACAAGGTTAGTTGACAGTCAGCTAAGAAAATAGGTACAGTATGCAAGGCAGTATGAAGCCAAACTGCCTTTGGAATTTTCTTTTTAACCTTGGTGGATGCAATGGCATTCATAACAACAATCTTCCTGACATAGTGGAAGAATGGGGCCTTGCCCAGCAGAGCAGCCTATGTGAGTGAAGCTACCTTCTTAAGAAAAGTTTAAATATATCCTATTAGACAAGGAATTCTTAAAAAGAGACCCATGCCACTCAATATTCCAATGGCATCATCTTGATCAAGAGCAGTTTTGATTAAACAAATCTGTGGTGGGATTAAGGTTCCTCACTGTAAATTAGGAATTTTTGTTGTGAGTCAATCTTTCCTTTACAAAGGGAGAGAAAGGGCCATGTTTGTATCTCAGTAAATCTAAATGAAAAGTATTTGTCTGTGGAAGCTAGCATAACTATTGTAATGAAACATAACAATGAAAAACAAAGTTGGCCAAAATGATTGCTTTGTGGAGGTTCATGGTGAGAACCACTGGCCCAAGAATTGTACGACATTTTGGGCTGACAGTGCTGTAAAAGTTATTGTGACAGGATTTTGTCTCTGGACATTTATGAATTCAAGTACTTCCCTGCATGAATCTCACCAAAATTATGCTAGTAAAACTATTTTCATTTCCATTATAAGTTTGGTTTTGAAGTCTAGGGGATATCTACCATGTGACCTAGAATTGCCTGTTTTCTATCAATGAATAAAGCAAGTAATAGAGAATGCATGAAGAATGTAAATAATGTAGTGTATGCTGTTTACCAAGTCAATTACTGCAACTGAAAAAATTGAGTATTTTTGCAAAAACATGAGTACAAATTTATACCTTATTCACTGCTGACATATTGCTTCAGAGAGAAAATAAAAAGCCTAAACCAATTAAAATACCATAAGTCAATGACAAACCAATGAGATATTTAATTACTACATAATCAACTTTTATTCTAAGATGGAAAATCAAAGCACAAAGCATTTACCTGTATACTGTCCACTTCTAATGGTGGAATTGGGAACTGCACATGATACCAAACATCAAACAACTCTGGACTCTCCCACAATGTGAATTCAAAGTGCTCACCAGGGTACTTTGGTCCAGGAGTAACCTTCATGATGAGATCTCCTGGAGCACCATTCTTTTTCTGGTACCTTCAAAATAACAAGTCATTACAATCTGCTAATTGTTAACATTACACTCTAGTTAGCTAGCTTTCATGAAAGCAAAACAATACTTCTAAATACTTACTACTACTACTGAAATAAGATTTCTCTTTATGCAATATCCACTTGTCTACATATTCTTGGTTTTCAAACACTTTCATTTAGAGAAAATGTACTACACCTGCTTCAACAAATTAATGTACAGCAATTCTAATACAATATGCTAAAATAAAATATCTTTTACCCTCAGTGACATAGTTACTGTATCTAATATCAATAAATATATAACAAGCTTTGCTTGACAGTGGGTTAAGTATACCTTAGTTTTAAGACCACTGAGCTGATTAACAGCTCTTCCAGTAAAATTAACAAAGTTAGCAAAAGGAAATTTTTCTTAAATTCAATTTTCAGTTGAACTTCCATCGAGTCTGAGAGTGCAAAATAAGACAATGGTCCCTGAAAATTAACAAAGAGCAAAAGGAAATTTTTTCTTCAATTTTCAGTTATTTCCTCTGAGAGTGCAAAAATAAGATGATGGTCCCTGACAAACTTTATACTTTAACTCTCAGGAACTTGCACAACATTAGCTGCTTCACACACTTGCATAGGAGTTCCATCAGTCATATATCTAACCCTCCTGCACATACAGCCTCATATGCCTCCATCTTGTATTTACTCTTGTTCTTTCTGCATATTAAAAACCTTCCTTTTCAATCCCTCTTCCATATCTATCCATGATTTTCTAGGTCTTCTCCTTCACCTCAACACTTCAGAAAATTTAATATGCACTCTTTCATCAATATATCTTTCTCTATTCTTTTCACAAGACCATACAATCTAATAACATTCTGATTATGCTTGCCTTTTAGCACTTCTATATACCTCCACACTTCTTACCCTTTCAATTCTTCATATGACACATGGTACTAATTCATCTAAAATAATTCATCTAAAAACCTCAACCTTTTTATTCACATTCAACATCCTCATTTCTCTTCAGTACAGAAGAAATTGTTCAACAACTCATCAGAACCATTGCATACACCTTGCTGTCTTCCTTGCTTTATCTATTCTGTGATGTACTCCTTAAATGTTGACACATGCTGACCACTTCAATCCATGAAACATCCACATCTACAATCCATCATCTCTACATTTGTGTTTCAATGAACCTATAATAAAAATTACTTAGGTTTAATGATTATTTTAATGATGCACAGATGAGTCATCAAAACTGCAAGGGGATAAATTAATGATAGAAAACAATTGATGAAATTAATTTCTGCAAACTAAAAATCACGTGGTGTCATCTTAAAATAATGAGCCTGACAATAAAAAAAAACTGCTGCACACAAAACAATCTACAGTATAACTATCTAAGAAAAAGATGAAACCTTACCAAAATCTGACACAGTTCATCGTAGGTGATAACACTGGGGATGACAAAACTGCCTTCGATCCAACAAGATTTTCTTGGGGTGATACAAACATAAGATATGTTTGTGTGAGTGGTCCCT
>NC_089756.1:40496261-40581261 GCF_040412425.1 Macrobrachium rosenbergii | reverse complement strand
AGACAAAAGCAAAAGCACTCATAATTAAAGCACATATGTTCTGGAATAATTTGATATATGAATAATCAATTTTTGTCCTGTTCATTGGGATTTTGAATTACAATTGTATGCCTCATTACAATTTAGTATTTTTCATTATAAACCAAATTATTCCCTATATCAAAGCATCTAATTTACAGTATTCATAATGAAAAATTTCAATCAAAGGCTCACAGATATGCTTTAGTTGCATTACTGTGTATATTTCTCACAACTGAATTAATTACAATAAAATGTATTTTCTTCAAATTCACTGTAACAATACTAGTTACACTGACTAAGCCATGGTGAAATGTAATAATGCAGCTAAAGTAATAAACAGTTTTACTTTAATGCATGTAAACACTGATCAAAGAACTCTATCAGTGGTAGAACAAAAGGGGAATATTATAGCAACTTACTTAATAGTGCTCAACAGATAGATTTCAGATAAAAGACACAACATCCTAAATAATCTTATTGCTGTACCTAAATTCCCAACTTTCCTGCAATCCAGTAAAAGGAATTACTCTGTTTTCCTAAATCAGGCAACATACAAACCTTCAGCAGAATGTTGTCAAATTCTAATACTGTATGCGCCTATGATGATAACAGGTACCTGCAAGTGTTTAAGCAAACTATCTTTCCCTCAAAATACTGTACTGACCAGACTTTGGATAACTGGTAAAAATCATGAAAATGACAGAGCACAAAAAGTTGAATCCTTAATTGCAAGTTTTGACTACTGAACTAATCACAAAAAGCTGAGTCCTTAATTGCGAGTTTTGACTACAGAACTAAAGTCCATTAAATTGAGAATTTTTTTATTTCATCCTCTTTTCATTTTCATATTTCTACTAAGGTAGTCCCCAGGTTAAGGCAGTCTCGGTTTATGGCATCCCGACTTTGTGGTGCTTGGCACACGGAGCCGTTAACCTGATATTATGGTGCCATACCCAGGTTTACAGCGCTGTACCCGTGTTTACGGCACTGCAACCAAGTTTTACAGAGCTTATGATGACATAACTCCATTTCTTCCCATTATTATTATGATGTTCCTGTTTACAGCTTTTTGGGTTATGGCACACTATTGGGAAGGCAACCCCTGCCGTAAACCGGGAACTGCCTGTATTGCAAACTTACAGAGTATGTAGCATCTGAATAGATCTCCACATGAGCAGTGAGCCACTCACGAATAGTGGTGTCAAATCGTTGCCAAATTTCAGAGTTCTGCACCTTCTCCCCTGTCATATGAACAGCTAGCACTCCCGGTTGACTCCCAATCACCATATATCTGTGGAAACCACTTGGTGTATTTGTAATGTTGGAAATGTTATATTTTTCATGTTTGCTAGACTTAATTTTTTTACTGGACTTATCGTGGATTCTGAATCTAAAACACAGGTACAATATGGAAACATTTACAATTTACAACTAAAAAAAGCACATTTGAATTAAATCTGCTATACTGTATACAGTACAGTACTAGAGTAAGACTGCAAGAATTGGTAGCAATCTTTATAAACTGGTTAAATGTAGGAAGCAATTAATAAACAGGTTTTGATGTCAGAAAAACCTATTTTTGGTAGCCACTGTGAGATCTCAAAGAAGTTACACTCTTATGGTCCCCCTCAAAGGCTCATGAGTGCATAACTCCTATGAGGATTCACAGTGGGTATCAAAAATTAATGATAATAAATTAATATGGTAATTAATTAGTACAGCAATTAATGCTTTTTTACTCTAAGCAGACTAATATTGCAATTAACCTGAAAGAGAGGCACTGGAGTCCATTGTAATTAAGTTCTGGTGTGGATATTGTAGCATTCATGCCCGGATCTTCATAAAGGGCATCAGTTAGGATGTAGGCTCCAGGTGGAAGTTCTTCTGGTTCCTCTTCATTCTGATGTTCCCAGTCAAAGTTATCTTCAGTACTCTGGATCATATCACAAATATTTTCTTCGAAGCCACAACTGAAGATTATTTCTACAAGATACAAAAGATAAAATATTTGTAATCCTAAAAGCCAGTAGTAACACAGATTAAAGAACTTGATAAATTACATAACTGAAACAGCAAGTTCCCAATTCACATACAAATGGATAGACTCACTTCTAACACAATCAGGAGATAACCTTACTGAAGAATGTATTTTGGCCAATAAATATGAACTATTTATAAAATGCAGAAAAGTCTATGATGGAATTTTTAAATAATGGAAATAAATCTAGCCAACCTCCTGGTGTCGGTGTTGTTTGTGGAACAGGAGATGGTGTAGCATCAGAAGGTTGGAGACTACATCCTCCTCCTACTGCAGTGAAAAGATCATCTACAGCAATCCAAACATCATCTGCTTGTGATCCTATAATGCCATTAATGACAACCCTAATGCCATCTTTGGCCAGACCAGTGGGAATTCCAACCTGTGGTGATTAATAGCATTAAACTAGACAACTGGCATAATCAATGGTACCTAAGGGTTTGCTCAGAGGATTAAATCTTATATTGCAAGACAGTACATAAAACATTTATATAACAAATACCAAATGCCATAAGCTACATTTTTTTGTGTTTAAGTGACTACACTGTAAAGGGAATCGACATACTTGTCCATATGTCCACTCATTTGTACTGCTACCAGGAAGTCTCCAAAGGAGGTCCTCTGTCCCATTGTATCGAACAGATATGGTAAGACTTGCTTCCTCATCAATGTTCATGAAGAAAAAGAATGTAAAGCAGAAGCCATAAACGTCATCGTCAATTGTTTCACTTATCAGTGAGGTCACATTCCCTTTTCCGGCGCCTGAGACTTCCATGACGGCATAGCCTCCTGTAATTTGTCATGAAAATGAACATATAGTATTAGCTTAATGACAACTTTGACAAAAATATGCAATTTATCACAGCAAACCCTCAAAGAAATAAAAACAATAAAAATAAAGACAATAAAAATAAAAATGAACAAGGAGTTGTTATTATTGCATCTAGGCCCAATCTTTTTGCTGCTAATATTTTCAGTATTACTAAGCAACACTAAAATGGCACGAGTATGTTCTGAAGTAAAAAAAAATCTTAATCATATATGAGCAATCTTTTCCACACATTTCCAGCGGCTTCTACCAACGCTACAACTGAAGACAGTAACCCAGCCTATTATCCGACCTTTCTCCCCCTTCCGCCCGAAACTCAGCACCACAACAGGAAAAGCAACAGTCAAGTTCGACATATTTAACCAATACAAACAGAAGACCCTGGATTGTGAAAGCCAAATGCCGACGAAAGAACAGAATTAAGAACAAACCTTGCAGGACTGCCCTGGTTAAACACTGTATAGCATTTACATAGAATTTACATAAGAAGGGACTGTGGTTATTGCAATTACAACTGCATAATATTTTTACTAACCCTTCGCATTCCTTCTGATAGGGATAACTGACCTTCTGTTGTATTAGTAGTGTGATCCCTATCTGGTCCAATATCATGAATTTCAAGCCCATCAGATAGCACCCAAGCAACATGCTTTGTCTTTTCCACTTCCCAAGTACACATATGGGCTTCTTCGAAACTGCATGTGCCAGCCTGCAATCATAAGGATTTATTATAATTTATCTTGTGGTAACAGACCAGAAATGCACTTCAAAAATTCACACTGAAGGAATTGCTTTTAAACAAATATTGCCTAATTCTGATTACTCTTCCATTTTACATTCCACTGGCCCTAGAGTTCTAACCAAACATTTAGTCATATCATATATATTCTTAAGTTCTCCATTTGTTTATGTAATGGGTTCTTTATTACTTATGAGAATTTTTCTAAGAAATCACTCTTTTTTTCTAAGAAGAGAAAAAGCATATTAATGCTAACAGGACATCCACAAAATTAATAAAAAATAATAAAATGAATACAAAAATTAATTAAAAGCTAATTAATACATATATAACATTCCAGCGGACATTGCAAATAGCTATGTCTGTTGGTAATAAACACATTTCCACAACATAAATACTGCACCATGGAAGTTCATCACATGAGTAGTGCTTCAACCCAAGTGGCTATTGCATCTATGCACATTTAAAACATCATTCTTGAAAAAAAACTTTGCAAACAGCTAGCAAATTACATAGTAACAGTAACAACACTAGCATTATAACGGTAAAGAATACTACAAGTCATCATTATTATTACTGCTGCTGTTGTTGTTGTTGTACAAATGTACCATCTCACCATTCTTGGTTGCTTTCATGCCTGTTCCTTTCCTTCTCTTTCCCTTGGCTTAGAAATTCCTTCAATGCCTCTTTTTTCTGCTAATTTTTATTCATTTCCATCTTTCAAGAGATACACAAATCAACCAGTCTTTAAAGCCATACTCTCTCCCAAATCATTTTGCCCATTCTTTCTATTTTTGGACCCAGGTACTTAGCTACTCATCTACATAGTCTCAATAAAAAGGGCCTACATGCCAAGAACAGGCTTAGGTTATACAACATAACAAATTTTTCCTGGCTCCCAGTACTGCTTACATAACAAGAGAGCTAAATGTCGATGTTTCAAGGATATTCAAATCAATTTAAATCACATACAATTTTGTTAGCTTACATAACCATACTATAAAGATACTTATAAAAAAAGCCTACAGTTTTACTTACTCCCTACACCATTATGGCAAGAAAATAATACAGTACATATATAAATCTAGCTTCCATTGCCTTATTTGTAATTTATCATTTAAATGCAGAATGAAAAGATGTGTCATTACCTGTGGGCAACCAGTGGATGCTAAAGAATAATCATCAATGCCGATAACAGAGTCTCCTGAACCTTCAGTGGCATTTCCAACAAAACCTTCAATTAGGAATGAAAATGTGCCAGGAGTAATGTGTGAATATGTTTGCTGTACAAGTTCCCACTCTCTTGGCCCGTCTTTACCAGGGATAGTGAAGAATTCATTGACTTCTCCAGCAAACATTGTCTGAAGATAAAAATAAAGTTATGCTTCAACAGGTAAAACATAAAGGGAAAAGTTTGATTTTCAGTAGAGTAAAAATTTGTAATGTATATTGTAGAAATATCTTAATGGCATATATATACATATATATAATAATAATTGAAGAAAACTACTTTAAATTGTAATTTTTTACATATAATCCCCTCGAGTTTTTATATAGATACTCTTTCCAAAAAGGTGGACTTACTAACAATATCTATTTTGTTTATATCTCAACTTTATGTTTCATGCAACTAAAAGCATAAGTGACAGTGGAGAAGAGAGAGAGAGAGAGAGAGAGAGAGAGAGAGAGAGAGAGAGAGAGAGAGAGAGAGAGAGAGAGAGAGAGAGTGTACCTACATGTATGCATGATTCAAAAAAACAATCATTTATATATAAAAAGAAAATTACACAATGACATGAAGTGAAAATTAATTGAAATAAAAGAAAAAAAATTAGAAAATGATTGTGCACTGCAGAGAGCATCATTAGCTGCCATTGTTCCTACAAGGTTGATTTGAAAGACAGCATACAAAGCTGGGTATTTTATATATTTTAGTTATTTCCTAATGTTAAATCACCTTTCTTGTAAAGAAAGCCCATGAAACATAAGATAAACTTAGAACATTAAATATGCCAACCATATTTTCATTAGAGTGCATACCTAGAGATAAGTATTCCCTATTCTTTTTTATCCTGAAATGATGAAAACAGGTTTGCCTAGCCAAAGTTAGTTCGAGACCTTGCCCTCCACCTCCCAACACACTCATAGACTGAATACCTGTCCATCAATCATTACTTCGCCCATCAATCATTACTTATTTTTTTATATAGCAAAAAAAAAATGATGGTGCATTTCTTTCAAAAAATAAATATAAAGTTCTGAATCGGCAAAATTTCATGCGTTTAATTGATTATATGCTTCAAAAGCTTTTCTTTCTTAAAAAGTTATGTTTCATGTTAAGAAAAAGAAAATGACACACATATTTGTACAATTTCCTAAATTTCTTATATGTAAATGTTAATTCACAGTTTTTTGAAAAAACAGACCTCTATAAGCTGATAACATCAAATTTTCTGAACTCTGCCCACCAATTCTATATAATATTACATATACAGACACTCCTCACTTAACAACTGAGTTCTATTTCTACAACCAGGTCATTGACTGAAGTGGTTGAGATGTAAGGAGTCTTTTACCAATATTTCACGTAATTTCAATTGTACTGTAGAGGTGGTGAGTTTTTGTTCACCATCTTTACATATTGTTTGGATCTGTGTCCACCATCTTTACATAGTTTAAAAGTGTACACTGTAAAACACTCACCATAACATTGATATCACCATTATGGCTGCCATTGTATCGGACATAAATCTGAAAACAGTAATCCTTTTTATCCATGTCAGGATGATGCTGAAACTCGATAACAGCTTTCTGGCCTGCTTGTACACCCTCTTGGTTTGATGATAATTGCAAATAATGACCTGATTTTGTCTGATAGGAGTGATCTGCATTAAATTCTGTAAAGAAAAATACATCTTCATTAGATGACTTCTGTATAAACTTTTCTTCCAAAACCTGTTTAATCAAAGGAAATAAAATGAAATGGAGAATATGACAAGAATATGCCTTTGATTATGAAATCAAAATGATGAAATCGCAAAGGATATATGAAACAAAGGTGAATGCAGCCATTTCATGGAGTTTCATCAAAGAACAAGTTCCATTTGCTTCTGAGATACAGATCATTTTCATTCAAGATTTAAATTTAATATCTATGCTTACCTCCACTGGTACCATCTACCAACTGCCAGTCAGTATCATCATCAGCAAGCTGGATCCAGCCACAAAGGTCACTATCTTCCAAATTGCATTGGAATGATGATAAACCACTTATCTGTTACAGTACAAGGAAATCAATATTCTTATGAAAAAATATTACATACAGTAACTTTAACATATATTATACAGATACTTTTCATTTAACAACTAAATTCCATTCCCACAACTCGGTCAAGTGAATTTGTCAATAAGTGAGGAATCCTCCCCCTCCCCTACTCCCCTCCATCTCCTCACAAGGACAACTAGATAGTGACAATGAATTTATGAGTGCCTAAATTTGAAACAAAAAAAAAAATTGTAGGTTAAATATGAGAAACTTTCAAAGTTTGTGTATAAGCATAAGATTTTCTGTAATTTTAATTAACGTGTGTATACGTACACATGCGCATGTATATGCACTTAAAGTACCTCTCTCTCTCTCTCTCTCTCATTTTTCCATAAATAATTTGGTATTTGTTAAATGTTTTTCTTATATAGAATAACCAGAGAGAGAGAGAGAGAGAGAGAGAGAGGTACATCATGTATATAAGTATGCACATAGAAAAGAAAAATATATGTACTGTATGAGATATTACATTTCTGTATAAGTACAAGGCTGTACTGCGCTAAATAACGGTCAATAAAAATACTGCACCAGGGAGGAGGGGTGGGTTGGAACAAGCTTATACACTGACTTTTCTTAACGAAAACACAATCATGTAAGTAACTTTATTGAATTAAAATCTCTGATATCTTATTCTAACACTCAAATTTTAAACAAATTTCTTTTGGTTAAACTACAATCTTGTTTTTTGTTTTCAAATTTAAGAATTCATAAATTCATTGTCACGCTGGACTTATCTATCAGAGGCAGAGGAGATGGAGGGGAGTGTTATAAACTCTTTTCTGCTAGACCTAAGCTGCTTTTGTTTTCTCTAGTAAATTGCGGTAGAATGATTAACAAAAAGAATTTTCCTTTCATCCTAATTGCATGTTTTGTCCATGTTTTTTCTGCCATGGTGTAGCTACAGTGTATATAAGTTCGATGCCATTCAATGCTTACATGTAAACACAAAAATTATTTTCACAATAGTATATATTCCCTTCTGAAATTGGGGGAGGGATGTCTTAAATGCCCAGGATCTTATAAGCCATCAATCACATTACTCAATTTGTAAACAAAGTATTTATCAAATGACCAGCCCTAGAGGCTGCTTTCAGAATGAACTTCAGGGTTGGTAAACCATAAAAACTGCATGTAAAATAGAGGACAACTAAAGTACTTAATGCCACGTGTAAGATAATCAAATGTCTAACACCCAAAAAAGACTTTACAGCCTTCAAACCAATGGAGTTTTATAATTAGGAATCCCCTTTTTCTTGGCCGGAAAAGGAATATTTACATGCACAAAACATTAGTACTTTAGTACTCTCTGAGATGAAATACCCCTTGACTTGTTCTTTGAATAATATGGTCAAGAACACAAAAAGAAATGAAAGGAAACTAAAAAATTTATCAAATACCTTGACATCATCACAGTTTGTCTCATAAAAATAAAGATCATCCAGGGCGGTGAAATAATGCTGCTGCGTGTCTCCAAGACTAGATGTGAAAAGGGCCTCAATTTCCTGACCATCTGCAAATGCAATCTTCGCTGCCATCCAAGCATTTCCTGAGCTTGATGCTGTCCATACCTCATTTTCATTTACTGAAAGCTGCAAACAACATAGATGCGATCATTATTTTAAATTTTTACGTGGTGATAAGCAGCACTGTCCATTACCTGTGAAGAATTTGCTCATATTATCAATAGGTTTGAGGGTGTGTTCCTTGGGTAATGTTTCAAAGCAATGTTAATATTTATTTAAAGTGAATTATGATCCTAGATGACTGATACATAACTTCAAAGTTCATACTACTTTGAAGGAAAAAATTGGGTTGGAAATTAAACTTTGATTTTACCCATAATCCATTTTGTAATTCTCAAGAAAAGTATGTATTTACACTACTACAAAATTAAATTGTGAATCTGAATTACGTTAATTAAATGAAAAATGAAGCAGGAAATACTTCCCGTATTGTATTGCTTTTCTCTTCTTTTCTAATAATACGTTTTAACATACTTGAAAAAGGCCACAGAATTATGGATGACAAAATCAGTCAAGCAACTGATCCAGGATCAATATTACAACATGATCTAGCAGCCCCTCTACCACCCTTTCTTTTTAAGCTGTACCCATGTACAACAACTCCTTTACAGTTCTTTCCCACTAAATATTCCAGTTCCTTTTTGTTGAATTTTACCCTGTGACTTCCTGTTTATAATCACTATCTCCTCCCTTACTGCAGAATTAGGTGCATTTTACCTAATTTAGACATGCTTGTTTTGAGTACCTGGAGTGACATTCATTCCTAGATGATTATGTTTTATGTACAGTTGGATAATAAATACGTTTCCTCTTTGCTTACAAGTGACTTGAGTTCATTTACAGTATATATCCTCCTGCAGGATCCCTGCAGCATTTTCATAAGTCATCTATCAATGGATTCTAGCTTCTATTCATTTTAAATGAAAGTTGAATATATAGTAAACAATTCTGGAGTTTAATGGTTTGTATATTATGCAATGAGGAAGTAATAAAATATGGTTAATCTATATGCATTAAAATTAAGATATTACAGTAGTTTCATATTCATTTTTATCACCATTACTACTTGTACAATTCAATATATATGACTTTACAAATTATAATCCACTATACCAGTATTAAAATTAATTTACTTTTGTATGCTGGTGTAACTTTTTTAAATATTTCAATTAATGACACACAAAAAATGGGATTCAGACCAAAAATTGCCTTGCATTGCTCAGCAAGTTAAAGAGGTAGGAAAAGTGAATTAAGATTAATTTCCAATACAGTACAATGTTGTCATTTTTTCAAGATTTCATAGAGCAAACAAGAGGTATTAAGCCATCAACAAACTCAAAATTAAATAAGCATACAAAACATTGTTCTTACAGTCAGATTGACGTCGACACCCCATGTGAAGTACCAGAAGACAAAACAAGACTCCACCTGTACAGTGACTTTTGGACTCTGAAGCTGAGATATTTTTATCCCACTGCCACTCTCATCAGGTCTGCGGTTTGCAGTGATGTAATGGCCAGAACCAGATGTGTGGTCACCCACAGGGCCTATGCCTCCAATATCAAGGCTTCCCTGAGAGCACAAAATGTTCAAAGGTAGTCATTGTTCATTTATAATAATCATTGTTTCACAAATACTTAAACTACCAAACTGTATGTCTGGAAAAGTTCATAATTCAGTGGTGTCTGACAGACAAGACATCACCAAATGAGCCACTTTTAGCAGCAAATGTTGATATTCTATTTCTTTCAAGGTTGCATGACTTGCCTAGAATAAAAACAGTGGTTTGCATATTGTGAAATAAAAATATAAAATCACATATACAGTAATCACAAGGTATGAAATAAATAATTGAGAGTAAAATTAAACATATCTTTATCAACATTTGCTATAAATTCTGTAATTATGCTGATGCTCAGTTTATCATATATAATTCTCTATTTATTCTCAGTTTACTTATTAACAAAAGATTTCTGCAGCATGATGTTTCAGCCTTTGCCACTAATCTATTAAGACTCTTGGAAATGAAAATGTCAAAACTGATCAACGCTTCATGAAAGATTACCTTGACAACATCCCACATGTTGTTTTTGTTCGTCCAGCCACAGAAAACATCTGTTCTGGCTTCATAATTGCAGAAATAGATAAAACCTGGATATGGTGTCGGGTATGGTAATTCTGTGGGTGGTTCAGGTCGAGGCACTTCAGCATCCGGGGGCTCAAAACTACATTCCTCAGAAAGTTTTAAAAGAATTTCGTCGACAGCTATCTGACCGTTTCCTTCTCCTGAAAATTCACCAACTTCTCCTTTCAACTGGATCTGTAAAATGTGAAAAGAATAAGTGAACAGTTTATATAAATAAATCAACAATCATAATATACTGTACAGTACCAGAAAAATGATACAGGATGAATCATCTATTTCACATTGTAAAAGAGAGAGAGAGAGAGAGAGAGAGAGAGAGAGAGAGAGAGAGAGAGAGAGAGAGAGAGAATGAATTCATGTTAATTACCAATTTATCAGTTCATTATTAATGTTAATGTTCTATGTATTATATTCGGCTTACACAGAATAATAACTTACACGACATAACCCAGCAATAGACATTCTACGTAATGCACAGTACGTCTTGACTTGTGTTTACATTAATTCTTTCTGAGACAATGTGATTACTGACTACTTTAAACTTTGAGTAAGTTTTAAAGGCTCAAGGGATCTTGAGATTTCTAAAGTTCCAACATTTAGAACTCTGGATAATGACAAAACAGGAACAACAGTAATCTGGTATCATTCAGATCACATAAAACTTGCCTCCATCTCAATCAGGCATAATTATCTTCAGACTAAATATCAATAAAGATAAGGGAATAAAAATCAGCAAGTCCCATGCACTCTCACTGCAATGATTTGAAATATAAATACTACAGGTACTAAACAATTGCCCAAAAAAAACAATGCCTGTGGCAAAAGAGATTTAGGCAAGATATTATTTACCATAATAATTGGGTATTCCATATTTGATGCTTTAACTTGTCCTCGGCAATCTATTTAGTTACCATTAACATGTATAGTATATTCTTAAAGTTTGTTTTTGTTTTTTTAGAGTTTGATAGATAAATTTATCTTTTCCTTATGCAGTAATACCATTCAAGATTTCAATACAGCACCCAGTTTTATTACCATTTTCTTTCCTCTATTGTCTTGGCATGTATTTCCACATCATTAATATAAATTTGACACACCTGGGTTGAGAGTGCAACGTTACCATCAGCAAGTAATGCTATCCAGCTTTTATGCACTAAACATTTTTCAATAAGCAGTATAATTGATCTTTTTCATATGTACATAATTACTGGAAGGTTATGTGCCTTTCACACTATCAAAACTATAGAAATTCTGTCCAAGCTAAAGTATTGTTTCTGAAATATGCTTTTACAATTAGCTTTCATAGAAAAATTAATAGAGGAGTGATTTAGAGACTATCAAAACTTATGAACCGGAGCCAGGCATTACAATGTGTGTGAAGACATTCAATGACTCACTGGTGAGGAGAATTCATGAAAATTTCCTTTAAAAACAAAACAAGGTGAGTTATCCTCTGTATACAAGAAGTATTTACCACTTACCAGAACTTGAACATCTGAAGGTTGTATCGGGAGACTGGCATATGACCAATTTGAAGAGGACTCTGATACAGGACCTTCAAGGCGCCAGCTGCTGAAATGATCAGTGTCAGACAAATACTGTTCCACTGTTAATGATTTAATTCCTGGTCCCCACAGGTTGTACCTGGATGAAGAAGAAGAGAAAAAAAATAAAAAAATAAACAGCATGTTTCGTGATTTTTTTTTTTAACTATCCAACATTCTTTATAGTGTTTATAAGACATGGAACACACAAATGTGTATCATACCAGAAGGTGAAACACGCTGTTTCTTTTATTGTTAATGGCTGAGATTCCAAAACAGCATAATGCCCTGGTTGGAGTGATGCGTCAGTTCTGATGGCCATGAAACTACCATTGGCTGCAGAATCATATAAAAAATGAGTCACATGTAACTTTTATTAGAGTTTCTGAGTGCTGTAATTATATTTGGATATACTGTACACTGATGGTTTAAACAGAAAAATCACAAAATAGTATATAACAATAAACTTACAAGCTGAATGATCTTGGAGGTCTCCAATACTATTGACAGTTTCCCAATTCAGATAATCATCCAGACTTTGGCTCCACAAACATATGTCTTCATCAAAATTACAGGAACCTGATGAGGAACAGCTTCCCTCTCTAACTTCAACATCATCAAGTAATATGAAACCTACAGCTGCTTGTTCCACAACAACTTCCCAAACTACCTGTTTACAAGAGTCAGAGATATAAATATCAAGTTTTACACTAATGACAAAATGAAAGAAACTACTGTACTGTACTGTATATGGATTCTGACACATCTGAACCCTGTCTGTAAATCCAGTTGTAATTGGTCAACTTTCTTACAAACATAAAATCAGAAAATCCTTTAATCCATTAACATCAATAAGCGTTATTTTGACTCTAAATTTCTTTTTTATGTAACAATAAAGTTAACTGAATACTAACACACTCTTTACGTTTAAAGATACAGTACACAGTAATGCTATTAATGCCAAATTTCAGATCTTGTCCATTATCACTGGAGTGTTCTGCTATTTGCATGTTTTCAACACTCTAGAATCTTTAGTGTTAGTAAAAAGATTTCCTTTTTACTAACACTGGCAATTATGATAAAGCATTATAACTTCAACTGAGATCTTTCCTTACTGATTTATGTGAGGGTGCACCTTGAATTAGTGTGAGCTACTAAATTAACAAAGTATCAGCATCTTTTGTGGTGCTATAATATTACACTACCTACTACCAGAGGTCTTCTGAAGTTCAATTTACTCCACAGTTCGGAGCAGTTGTCCAAGCAGTTTTATGCAAGTTAATACTCCTAGCTTAAGAAACTGTGTTTTCTGAAAGAGCTATGCACCATTGCCTTAATTTTTCTGACATTTCACAACAGCATGTCATGTACACTTATATTTTTTTCTACTGTACAGGACACCATACATTTCTTCTCTCTCCTCCTCTACAGTGTTTTTAAGCTTTTATGAATAGGCATTACTTTTCGTGGAGAATTACTTAACAAGTAAATAGCCTTTTTGACTTGTTTAACATGAACATATGCAAAAATTTTTATAAAATACTGATCATTCCTAAGTGGCCACAGTGAAGTCTCCCTGCTATAAAAATAAATAAATTCACATCAACCTGATATCCTTTAATATAAACTTCCAGCCCGAGAAGAACCCTAAAAGAGTTCAGAGGTCTGGTTAAATAAATAATTTATAAATAAAATCTTTAATATAAACTATAGTTGTATCTTTAATTTAAATTATGTACAAACTGTATCTTTCCATGTCTACACATCTTGATGGTTAATTTAATTATTATACAGTAGCCCCTCAACTCACAGATGCGTCTGGGTTCTCTGCTTCTAATAAGTAACAAAGTCTAGTAGGCAACGAAGACCCTACAGTATAGTCCACTCTTGAACATTTTGATGATATCCTGCTGACAACAGTAATTCCATATCATTTCTAACTGAAACTAAACTGTTCTTTGCATATAACATTCACTTTTAAGAGATTTATTGAAAAAGGCAACATTTCTTCCTTAATTTCTCAAGATTTGTGTAACTTTTATTTTCCTATACTCCTGCTTTATGCTTAGGTGTTCGCTCAAGGAATTTTGTCCATAAACTTTCTAGAATGAATGCTTCAAGTACTATTCAAAAGATATAATCTCACTGATACACAAAGTCTCAAAGCATATGCTAAATATGTAGACAAGAAATATTTTCCACAGAAACTCAGTTTACAGGGTAATCAGTAAACCCCATTACAATGATACACTACTTTTCAGGTGACCCATCTCACCCAATTACTCTTTGGGCAATGACTACGCATGATAGTAACATTTATAAAAAAAAAAAAAAAAAAGCATAACTTACTGTGAGATTTCTCTCTTTATCAAGCTGACTCTCCACTGACACACCTCTCCAATGTCCAAGGTAGTTTTTACCCATGACCCATAATGGATTACTCCTCTCCTCCCCTTGTTGTGAATATACCTATATAAAAAGAGGAGAGACTTTCAGAATCTGATTCCTTACAAAAATAGTAAGAGCTGGACCAAATGTTTAAAGATTTTACTATTATTTGAAAGTTCTCATGGAAAATTAAAAATATTCTATACATACAGGCTTAATAATACATTACATAATATATTCAAGAGAAAGACCTCATCATGAAACTTACTGTCAAAGTCGCAACAAACTGGCTCTCAGCTAAGTACCAGAATTTAACACAGAAGTGATCTACATCCATCTTCAGTTGTGGAGTTGTGAGATGAGCAATCTTTCCGTTTGTATTTTCACTTACAAAGAAGATTTCATGACCTGGTGTTAGGTAACAAAAGAGAATTGAGGCAAGCCATTCACATCTTACAGATAAAGGAAGAAGGAGAGCTGTATGCATATGCACACACACATAATATATATATATATATATATATATATATATATATATATATATATATATATATATATATATATATATATATATATATATATATATATATATATATATATATATATATATATATATATATATATATATATATATATATATATATATTAGTGTATGCATATAAATGAATCATTTAAAATATATTTATTATAATCATATATATATGTATATATGTGTATGAATATATAAAGCCATTTCTTCTAACACAGGAAGGTTCTCAAAAAACACAAAGTCACTGTCACTTAACAGAAAGCTAAATATGAACACTATCTACAGAAACTCCCGCATCAACTACTTTATATAACTACAGACATGAGTCACCAATCGTGTAACAACCCCTCAAAACACAGTGTTCCACTAACCTCAAACTTACATATGCCCTCATTTTCCTATACATTAAGCCCCCTTCAATTACACCACTATGTCCATATTATCTAATCAGTGGTTTTTGGGTCTCCTTTCTTCCTTCCTCTCAAAATACCATCCCATCATATTGTGTTCTCTTTATGTAACCAAATTACCCCTAAACTCTGACCTATCTTTTCACCTCTCCTAATCTTTTACCATCTTCCTCAAATTTTACACCTCCAACAATAAAATATCCACAACAGGTTCCAAAATCTTTCCCTCATTTGCACTTAACATTACTTCTGTCACCTTTCTACTATATGTAGAAAATGAGATCTCTCCTCTCACAGTTTCATTTGGAATCTTTTCTTCGCCACATATCTGTCACTCTTACCACCATAATGCTTTTCACTTACAATCCCATTAATTCCTGCCACCTTTCCAATCTTCAAACTGTCTGTTTACAACAACAATGCCTAAAAGTTGTAATATAAAATGCTATTAAATATTACTTAGGACACATACTATGATTTCACCCTAGCCTTGATTACAAGAAGTGGTTATCTACATTGCAAACTTATCTAAATTATTTCAAGAAAATGTACCTTATAAAAAAATATCTGTAGATAAAACCTCTATTACAGCCCGTCTTAAAATTCTACACACTAGCCAATTTTTATGCTTTTATCAAGAAACTTGGATATCTTATATACACTACAATTTGATTATTGCCCATCTCACCTGCTTCAGAATCAGTTGTGTGGTCTGGCAAATGAGATCCCCAGGCCCAAGATGCAGTGTCGTCTGGAAGAGCTGTGTGGAATCCACATCTATCTGAATTTTCAAAGTCACAGATGATGTGATTCACCGTGACATCTATCAAAATAAAATACAAATGTGTTATGATACGATGATAATTTGGTCTAATATGTATCATCATTACATTTCTCATCTAATCAATAACCTCCCAATCACACGTGCACCATTCTTGATTTAAAAACAAATTTACTGCACACAAATCTTATTACAATACAATAGAATTAGCTTTCTTAAATGCACATTACTTATACATGAAACCTAAATTACTGCTATGTTATCCTTATGATAAGTGCAGTATTTTAAAAATTTACTTAATTTTATCTATTCATTTACAAGTTGACCATCACTAATCCGGCAATCAGTAGTCCGGAACAATCAGCAATCCAGCACAAATTTCGGCTAGAGTAATTTCTAACATTTCCGTACTAATTTTCATATTTCCCAGGTCGCTGCGCTAACTCGCTCGCCGGCCGCTTCGATTTGGTGGTGCATTGTGCTGCATCAACAAACTGGAGGTGTTTGTAACTATAGGCATGGTTTTGCTGTTCCATTTTTTACATTTATTATTGTCTTTTTGCCTACGCTATAGTATATCGTATAGGCTACATATATGGTAGCCTAGCCTACATTATACTAAACTCTATTCACATATTAACAGTATTATACAAACATCAACATAACGAATGTGCAGCTTTTTCATGGATCTTTTAAAAAGTTATGCTTTACTACATTGTATACAATTGCGTACATTCCCATATATTGTTTTTGTATTATAAATTGCGATCAATGTTTTGTTTTCGGAATTAATAATGGGGCGTTTATTTCGACGCATTTAACTCAGTTCAGAGAGCTTTTCTTGCTTCTAGTAAGCTTAAATGAATATAGATACTTTATTTATTTGGGACACGGATATTTTTCGTTATACGAAATGTTTTTCAGTCGAAATATAACTTAAATACGTCTTGTTGTGAAATTAATTTAGCTATTTTTTTCGTTAATATGTGACGTTCGCGGGAATCGCGGCTGGCCATTTTGGGGGCATGTTTGTTTTGTGTAAAAAAAAAAAAATAAAGATTCCGTTCACTATTTTCTCTTGATTTCATCACAATACGAGCTTTACATATTTATCTTTTATCGGCGTGAAAACAGCAGTAATTTGTATTCTTTCATGCCCAGTACTTTTGATTAAAATACATTCTCTCCAATTTTATTTATGATCGAGTTTCATCCATGTTGCCGATGCACGATAATTTATAGTCATTAGCAGCTTGAACATTTTCTCAGCTTCAGCTACAACTTGCAGCTTAAAGTTACTGTAGCAGTATATTTCCCTGCCGATCTTTTCTCCAAAGCGAAGAAGGGTATAGTGTAAAAAATATATCAGTCCTATTGTACATTACTTACGTCATTTGTAACATAACTACAGTACAGTAATTGTTTAACCGTACAATGGTTGAAATACAAGCATAACAGTTGTTATCCGGGACGATTATTAGCAAAACAACAGTTTCCCGTTCGGTTGTTTATTGCTGTACGCATTTACGCAAGAGTATACCGTTACTAACAATACTTTTATCATTCATTCTCTTTTACCTTTTTAACTAGCAGATGCAATAAAGAGATGGAGGAAAAGAAGTTGGTTTCTCTAGCTGCGTGCGCCTGCGCGAAATCTAACAATATTTCCTAAATATTTTCGCATCGGTATTAATTGCTAACCCCATCGTAAACTCGAAATATCAAAAGTTGAATTATCGTAACTCAAGCACTGCCTGTATTTGATAATTGTCTTTTCTTTATTAACCAACTTGTACTGATTTATGGGATATTTTAATTCTAGGATGAGGTGCTTAGCTACTGTGTTTTGTATATTCTAGCCTAATAAATAGCTAATCCGGCACCCTCTAGGTCCCAATGATGCCGGATTAGTGATGGCCAACCTGTATTAATATGTTCATTTATCTTTTCTTTTCTGTTAACTGATCTCTTCTTTTCATGTTTCCCATTACCTTCTATTGCTTCTTTCAAATGAACACCATATTCTGTGGAAGCTTGAATTTCAAGTCAGTGGCCCCTGTGGCTTGTTCCATATGAATAAGGTTCATCTATAATAATAATAATAATAATAATAATAATAATAATAATAATAATAATAATAATAATAATAAATAATAATAATAAAGATAACACACCTTCAGAACAAGGTTTATCCATGAGCACAACACTATCAAATGCCATGACTCCTTTCCAATTACAGTCGACAATACCAAAGATTCCCATCCGGAAAGTTCCATTTTGCACAAGCTCCATATCTGTGGTCAGGTACTGACTGGTGGTGCCAGCTTCTTCATTCATCAACATGCCCATCTCTATTCCCTCATCACTGTCAAAACAAGTTAATTAATCTTAATTTCTGTTTACTAGTTAATAAATCTAAAAATTCTTTACAATACTCCAACAAATACATTTTCATCCCATTGAACATCTAGATTATTACAGCATCAACAGAAAACATAAGGTACTTGAACCCATACACCAATAAACTACTAAAGTGAATGATTTCTTCTATTTTTAATATATTAATAATCCTTAAAATTAGAATATCAAAACCCCTAGATGAGAGACCTCATTTCCCACAATGAACCAATATTTCTTGGTATAACCCATAATCTTGTAAACCTTAAAATGAAAAACTTTGTTTTACCATTAGTATATTATAGAAAATCTTCGGCAGAAATCTTCCATTCTACAAATGATCCAAGAGAATTTAGTATCAAGGGTCTCATTACAGAGGCAGATTGTGAGAATATATTTCAAGAAAATAACACGTATTTCCTACCCTGTAATACAGTGAACTTTGGAATCAATGGTTTCATTTCAGACATGGTTTATATATTTCACATGAATGACTTATTTTTTCAAACTGGCCACCAAACAATATTTATTATTCAGTCACCTCACCCTCATCCCATAAAATAATTAACCTCTGTGTTTTCATTAAGTGTTCCAGCAATAATTCAACACAAAAATATTTCTCAGTTACAAAACATATTCACATATTACTGATTCACACAGAAAAATTATGCAAAATATGTCACATTTCCTACTACCACCATCCGATGAGATAATGTATATCAATGTTAAAACTAATGCCTTGATTTATTGCTATTTTGTGAAATGGATTTGTCAAACAATGATAAGGTAGCATTTTAGTAATATAGCCAAGCTAGCGAGGTTTCTCAGATACATGGCAGGGCATCAGCGTTCAACAAAGCCATGAACATGGTTCTTCATCTTATATGTCAAAACCTCGATTATGATCCTTCAGGTGACAAGGGTAACAGGAAAAATGTGTACACTAGCGCACAGACTTTTCCAGATAACAATTTAGAAGGTACTGGAGCAATAAAATATTGGTCACAAGTTGCATTCACACCATGAGCAGTAGTGATTTACAATGCCATTCATTTAATAATAACATGCATCATACACCTTGTATTACAATGTGTTTATTAGTTAAATTTTGACCATATGACAAAAATGATTATTTCAAAGAGAAAATAGTCTGTATTCTGTGCATTATACCCAAGGTGCTGATTTTAAAATGATTTCAAAGAGCGAGAGCATTCACATGTTATATCATCGTAAATGGTACAATATTCCCTCTTCACTAAAAAAAAAAGTTTCAAGGTGTACAAGCTTATTTTGCTCTCTTGAAACAGAGATGTCCAACAACTTGAAGGACTTTGCCAAATTTATACACTACAGTATTCATAGATAAGGTTGAACAAATCTTTCAAGATAGAGTATGGACTTACTTCATATAAATGACTTTTAATGATGCAAAAACTTCATTAACTTTTTTCCAAGTAAGCGTGAAACAAGATTTGGTGCTGACAGTGAATGGTGGACTAACAAACAAGGCTTCACAGTCTTTCGTAATATCTGCCGTGTCATTCGGGTCTAAATACATGTTGAAATTTATACCTGCAAAGAAAAACAGACATGCAATATAAATGTAGGTATGCTAAGCATAGTTACTGCAGTTATCTTTTTATAGAAAAATTTTTACTGTACTGTAATAACAGAAAGAATGTGAAGAATGGTCCTATTTTTAAGATGAAGATAAAACAAAACCCTTTTCTTGTGTAATAAATCGTGGTGTTTCTTACAAATACACTCAAAATCCATTAACTTTACCAGGATAACTCTCATCATCACCACAGTGATGATGATGTAAGCAGTCCTCATAGCTCTTACGGGTTTTAAATGTATTTATAGCAAAATGCTGTACCAAGATTTATACCATGGAATGGTTCTCACTTTATTCTCAATAATAATAATAATAATAATAATAATAATAATAATAATAATAATAATAATAATAATAATAATAATAATAATAATAATAATAATAATATGACTGTGGCACCAGTTTTAGTAACCATAAATCAATAATAAGATGGTAATGATGATGGTGATTATTATTAAGGGAATCATGTAAATTGAATGGATAAAAGGTAAACGACAGAATAAAACCTAGCTATGGTCTGGATGTATTAAAAATATTTTACTGCCATCACTGTAACCCTGCCAATCATACTGCAAAAATCAATCCTGTGAGGCTCTTCTAGAATTTTAAATATCCATTAAAAGCACATTTTGGCTTAAATTCAGTCAATCTCATTAAGTAAATACAGTACAGTGCTTGAACCATGAAATATTTTCTGTGGGCCCCATTAGCTAACAACACTACAATATACACTTTAAACAGAATATGCTTCTTCAGAAATCCTTCTTAAATGGGAAGGATTAAAAAAACAGTAAATATTTTTAGAAGTAATAACTGTAATATAGTTCACTTACCATCATATTTCCATTTCATAGTTTTAGAATCCTGGCTTTCCCATCCACACTGGCCTTCAGTGAAGTCACAGGTAACGCTCTGGCAAGATAAATACACCTCAACTAAAATAATCATACATAACTGAAATCAGATATTCATTTGAGTTATTATAATTCTGGCAGAATCCCAAGCAAAAAATGCAAGACTATAAAACAAAATATATGTTTTTAAATAATGGAAGGCAAATACAAAAAATTAGCTGAAACCTAAGGACATTAGTTGCTACAGGAAGTATACAACAGACAATTTTTAAGTACCATAAAAAGTGGTTGGTGTACATTTTTGAAAAATCATTACTGTAGTTTCATTTCACTCAAAATGAAGAATCACATGACCAAAAACCAATTTACTGTAGCTTGCATAATTCATTAATTATAATGAACAAAGAGGTGAGAATCCTATATCACAGCAATCAAGCCCTACCTCAACAGATGGCACTGTGGATGTTGCAGGTGATGGGCTGGGCATGGTGGGGCAGTCATGAGATTCAAACTTCGTAAGGTTAAAGTCATCTATGGCAATTCTGCTGTAATCTGATCCTTTGGCACCTCCTATGAAAATCTGTAGTGATCACAGATCATTGACTAATTAACTAATTCACAGCTTCCAGCTCATGGTTGCATAAAGCAATCATATTTAAGCATAGTACACATACAAATACAGCTAAACATTTGAAGAGGCCATTTTCAGTGATTACATCACTCACTGGATAGACGAGAATTTTTTCCATCTAAGTATTACTGTATTCAATAAAAACAATAATGACAGTTTATACCAAATAAACAATTCAAATGTCAAACCAGTGAAGCTGCACAAAAGTAAAAGGGACTACGAGTAACTCCACAGTAAGTTAGATATCAATACATAGAATAATATTCATTAATGCAGTTATATCATGAGAGAATTAACCATCTAAATTATATACTTGTACTGTATGGCTAAAACAGACAAGAAATAAGACAAAATATTTACTATCTAACAACTACATTTCCCATTATGTTAACAGCATATTAGCCTATAAAAGTGGAGTAACATTTGATATGCTAATATATTCTATTTATACAGTACTTCAAAATTCTTTACAAGGATACTGCAGTAATTACTGCATTTCAAGACTTTAGATGAAGTACAGTTCCTGAAAATTATACTGATAAATGCAATATTCTTCCACCTTAACACTCAAAACCTGCCGAAATGCCAAATTTTTAAAATCTAACACAGTAATACAAAAATCATTGCTGCAATTTGAAAAGATATAAGGACAGACTATTTATGTGATGCAGTATAAACAATGTTATACCTATGTTTGAGGTCAAGCTATTAAATACTTCTTTGTGTAATGGAAATAAAAATGACTTGATTAGAGATTCACAGATAATGCATAATGAACTATAAAACATCTTGAGATTTACTACATAGCAAGTACAGTACAGTATAAAGATATACAGTATTGATTTTATACTGATTACTAATACTGTATTCTCCTTTAAAGAATGAAAGAAAACAGCAGGGCATTGTCTGTCAAATATAAACAAAACCCAAGATATCTTGAATCCTGTACTGTATATAAATGAAATTCTAATGTCTTCTTTTGTGCAACAAATCTCGATTTAAACTTATAGGAGAATGTTACAAGTGACAAAGCAACTTGAAAACTGCATTTATGACAATCACATTTTTTGATATGTCTATTCTAAAGTAACTTACCTGGTATGGAATATCAATAAGAAGCAGTTCTTTTGCATCAACATGCACCTGGCCTTCATACCACTCTTTGGAATCTCGTCCAGTCTGTCTCCAAATTTCATGAATGGTGAATTCCTGAGACTGGATTTCTATTCTTAAAGAATCTTCCTCAGTGCCCTAAAGGAATAAAAAAAAGTCACCTCAGCAAACACCAGGTATTTTTAGAATGGAAAAAGATGCAGCAATATCAAAAGAAAATTTCTATAAACATCTGCCATATGATTACAAGTCAGGTTAAGGACAGTGAATCAAATTTCAAAGGCTATATTCAACTAAATTTAATTCTTATTCTTTGGATTGGTCCTACATGGCTTCGTGGGTAAAATATTTATCAGATGTTACATTAAATAAATCATCAAATATTTCAAATGAAAATAAAACTTAAGGTGTTATAGGGTTAAGAGTAAACTTGATGGGGCGCCTGGCATACAGCTACCATAAATTATACCAGACACTATATCAAGACCTTAACTACTCTCCGTCTCAGAATGACTGCCATGTACTGAGCCAAAATACCACAGTTTTATACTCAAAGTTCCAACTGCAGTGCTTGTTAAAAGGTGTAATGTCCTAAGGAAACCAAAGAATTAGATTTATGCCTCATGAATAAAGGCTGGAGCACTTTCCATAATCTCAGAGGAGACTGATACAACTGCAAAGCATAAGAAGTCATATAACCCACAATAATGAAGTCAGAAGCATAAAATAAACACATTGTAACACTAACATGAAGTCTTTCATATGTTTATATATGCTAACAGCAGCACTGAAGATTGTTTGAATATTAAACAACATGATATCAGTCAGCCCATGTAAGCTCTGGGGAAAAATTTCTTGAAGAAAATGTCAAGGAATATAAAAATGAAAAAAAAAATTCCCCTGTGTGATGTTAGCTGCATTTATCAAAAAATGGTGCATAAGTCAAAGGTGAAACTTCCTAAATTTTGAGTTTTATTGAGAAAATTACCAAAATAGTTAGCATCAGTAAACAGGACCAATATTCTCCAAGAAAGAAATACACCTTGGCCTTCATCATACATTATCTACAAAGTATACCAAAAAACATGCAGAAGTGTGTTAAAATGCAGCAATCAGTTGGACCACCAATCAAATTAGTCACCAAATGCGTTGAATATTCATATAAAAATCAATAAAAAGATAAAATAGCTGAATAAAAGCCACAAGAATTGCTGTTGGATGTACAATACCAATAGAACAGACTGTAAAAATGCAGAGCATCCACAAAAGCCCAAGTAATAGTCAAGTGACAGCATAGAAGGGTACTTGGAGAGTCTGAGGAAAAAATCCAAGATCATTTTTATCATGGTAAAATTAGCCAATAAAATAAAAGACAAGCACATTCTACTCACACAATAAACTATAGTGCCATGTTACAATAGCTACAATCATCAAAACGTAATGCAGTGATGTTGTACAAAAGAATGCCTGATCTCACATATACAACTGCAATTTCCTACCCCATACTTGCTGATGATATCAATGTTGTAGTGGTTCATTATTATTTTTCATTAAATCATCCTTAGAAACATATAGCTGATCCAGCTGTTATAAAAAATATCATAGAATTCTAACATCCTACTGCAAAAAGATTGGTGTTTAATCCCACTTCAGCATTACAAATCCCATTAAAAGAGTCAAACCATCTGTTTACAGTCTCAGCTACAGCATAAGCATTCTGCAATATAAGAGTTGCAAAAAGAGAGAAAACAAGGGAAGTGGATCAGATATCTCAGAGGACTTTCAAATGGGGTATGGTCTTAGAAACAATTTGAAAAGTTTTATTCCAATGAACCTAGACTCTTTTAAACCAAGACAGTTTGGGGAACCCTTACAACACAGGACAAGGGTATAACAATCAAAAGTAGTGGGATGGGAGGGAATATAAAATTTAGGCCAAAGGCCAAGTGCTGGGACCTATAAGGTCATTCACTACTGAGAAGGAAAATGAAAATAAAATGGCTTTAAATGTGCACTATGAAACAACTGTTAGGAGAGGATGGAGAGTAAAATGGAAGAAAAAGACTATGAACAGAGGTACAGTAAAAGGAGTGAAAGGGGCTGCTGCTAGGGGTTGGAGGGACACTACAAAGAACCTTAAGTAATGCCTACAGTGCACTGCATGAGGTGCACTGACGACACTATCCTCCTAGAGGAACAATCAATAGTACAAGTAGCGATTGATAATTGATGAAATCCCACAATACAAAAATTTGAGTTTTTAAATTTCTTCCTTACCTCAACATAATACCAAAAGTGGAAGCAGAGATTGCTATGTTGCTCAGGAATGAATAACTGACTCTCAAGGAGAGCTTGCCCAACTGCACCAAATGATGTATCTACATACAAAACCATTCCTGAAATATTCAAAAGTATCTAGAGTTTTCCTTCAATACTGAGTTACTCTAATGACTTTATGGCACTACAAGTCTGCCGAACATTTAAACATCTCTTAGCTACCAGGTAAATGCCAAAATGTGTACTGCACCTAAAACTAAAACTGTTCACTTTAAATGCTATGGCTTAACAAAATTATTCTGTAAAATATATCTCAGCAAAACATACGTTTTTCTAAACAAAAACAAATTTCAACAAGTGAAACAATTTACACATCAATTCTTACCATTTGGATCTCCATTGTGGTCCACATCTGGAGCTCCTAAGTCAATACCTGCCCCTGAGCCTCGAATAAACTCTGTGTCATCTGTTCGGTTCTCTCCCTCAACATTCTGCCATCCACACATTGAAGCTTCAAAGTCACAAGTACCTACAATAGAAGTCCAGTTAATAACCACATCCTTAAATCATGTTATGATCATGAAACATATAAAGCAATCAAAGCTTAATTTCTAATTAATAAGTGATAACTTGAAACACCAGTCTGCAAAGTAGCAAACAGGGCAGTTTTCCACCAAAGTTTTAGGAAGCAGTATACCTTATCAGAAGAAAAATATTGTCAGCTTTACCAAATGCTGAACTTAATTTATAGGACTTAATTCATAGGTGCAAAGATGTGTAGTATTTATTAACAACATACCAATAGACGGACAAGGAACCAAGTCAACTGATACATCGTCTACTGCAATGAAACCATAACTTTCTCTTTCAGCCTGTGAAGCTTCCCACATGACATGGAAGACTTGGTTTTTGCCTTTTGGAATAGGGACTGATGCATCAAGCCATGTATCAATGTAGCTCACTGGAAAAAAAATATAAATAAATACTCATGCAGGCTGTTAAGTCACATAAAGGATCCTTTCTATCTCTGATAAAATTATTAAGTCAACAACATTCCAGAAAGATGGCATGAAATTAAAAATCAATAAAATCAAATCATCCTTTAATAAAACAGAATAAAAAAGTATAAAATTTCCTAAAATAATTTTAAATGTACTTACTCAAAACTTCTAAATGAACATGTTAGGAATAAATTGCAAGAGTTTGATTAAAAGAATGATTACAGTGTAAAACTAAAAGAAAATTAATTACCCAAAGCATGACTTTTCACATTCATACTGTAACAAAGGAAAGCTATTCTAGGTCACCTCGCCCTCATAAATTTGATTTACCATTATTGTCAGGAAACAAGTACAGTAACGTAATATCACCACTGACTAACAAAGGCAGGTTGTGAGGAAAGTATCACCCCTTTCTAAAGAAATCTCTCATGCCTCCCCTGCCCCTTTGGTAATCTTTTAATCCTCCTCCTTGATCTAGTGACTGCTTGAGACCTTTCTTCCAGGTAATGCCTTTTGGAGACTAAATCCTTGCCAGCGGTGCAGACAAGCCAGCGAAGGGAATTAATCCAAAAGAGAAAGCGACCATGCCCATAGCAACTGGGCGCCATGTGCCAACCACATGGCCACTGGCCCACCATGTGGTCCGAAGACATAGAAATGGGAGGAGGATAAAAATAATCTGCCAAGGTCTTAAAAGAGAGCGCCCAAGCAGCGCACCCTCAGAAACACCCAGTCACAGAATCCAGACACTTGCCCTTTGCTCTGCTTCCTTAGAGCCTGAATCCTTCCCATGTGGCTCCTTTGAGCCTTAGCCTTTTTCCAAATGCAATCCCCTTTAACTCTTGCCCTCCATTCTGGCGCTGAAGCCAAGGAACCCCTGTCTCCGACTAAAAGGTAATGTACCAGGAGTGAGGTTTTGAATCAGTCATGAATCTTTTATTCTTCTACTGAACTCATTTCATTTCCGAAGTGTGGTTTTCCACGAAGACCTGGCTTATGTAGTGCAGTGAGTAAATGTCCAAAATTCCCACGTGTTTAACAGTATCTTGGCACCTTCCGTGCATTCCCTCAACTCTCTTTAATTGTGCCATCCATTTTTTGTAAGTAACCATATGCATTCTCAATTGCAGACAGAGTTGCTAGCTGTGGAATCAACTGAAGTGGAATTTTTCCCAGTTTCTGTTATTGTTTAATTTCTATATAATTAGTTGTTTGACAGAATTTTACTTGCCTGCCTGTTTCAAAATTCCCCCATTCTTCTGATATAATTGTTAATTGTAAATATAAGTGATTCTAAGTGGACCTAAGTGTTTATCTGCAACTTTACCTGTTGAAGTAAGGCCTTCAGCCTAGATTTTCTATTTGTGTTTTCCCTGAATCAACTCCTTCAGTCAGATTTGAAAGTTCCCATGGTAAGTTTCATTAGCCTCCTTCAAGTGAATACATAATAATATACATAAAAAATTAGGTTGCACATTAATCTAGATTAATATTGTATTTAATATTGTCAAATACTTTACCTTTTTCTCTCCAAACATGGGGCCCATAAAAACCAGATGAATTGACAAAGACTGATAAACTGTCCTGGTTGGAGATGCCATTATGAACATACCAAAATCTGACACACTGATCAACACCTTCTATATATGGCACTTTGGGGGTTACCAGTTTGCCTACAGTTCCACTATGATTCAATGGTATGAGAGCAGCTTCCATGTAGTGACCTGAAATACAGTAATTGTAAATATTTTGCCAAAGTATTCAAACTCTCCAACTGTAGCAGAATCCAGATAAGAGCTAATTTCAAAGTGAACATTACTCATTTACTCAAACCACTTACAGTATACACTTGGAACTACACAAAAACAACTGTTTGTAACCAAACTGCACTGATCTGAAACAAAACCTGGGCAATACTTGTTCAAGATACAATAAAATAAGAAATGTCAAGTGGAAACATATATTCTCTGAAAAACAAAATGATATCAGTCACTTCATTTGAGTTGTCATCTCCTCTTTCATCTGCCTTCTACCATTTTACTAGGGTCCAGTGAGATAAAACAGTCAGGAGAGCGGGTTAGAACAAAGGTTGACGTAATCATTATTTAATCTTCTGGTCTGTGTGGATTCCCTAGTAGATATCCCTATACTGTACACTACAGTAGTCTAAGTCTGTTCTTTTAGCAGGGAAACGGACAAAAACAGCTAGCACAACTACACACTTCCTTTTCATATACTCTATTCTACTTTCTCCTTAAGTGCTGCTGGTTCTGCTCTTTCCTTTTCTTTTAGTTTTCAGATTAACATAAGTGTTTTATATGTTCCTGTCTTTACATTTGATCACGGTCCTTGCCCTCGCTTGAGCTACTACATGTGCTTGGTGAATTACAGCACCCTGATATCTGATTTCTTAGTCTAAGTATTTTTCTAAAGAAACTAAACTACATATCATATATTAACTATATGCTGGCCACCCATCCAGAAAAATCTTTCATCTTATTTCTATACAAATGAAATATTAACTATACTATGGTAGATCTTAGCTAACAATCAATGATGCACAGTGCATCCCCTTTAATCCCAATCTATGCCAATGATCATTCATCTATAGAACCCCCCAAAATTTTTATAGATAAAAATTAAGATGAAAGTCTACACCAATAAGTAATAAGATTTAAACATTAAAAGTAGGATAAAAATGCTTAGGTAATAGGTTAAAATAGTTTGCTAAAAAGTACTTGGCTACTAAAAGTAAAATAGTTTGTTTACATCTAGTACTACTCTATGCTTATCGGTGTCCATTTACAGAAAATGTATAGTATAGAAAATGCAAAGCAAAGAAAATGGGATCCCAAAATCTCTCTCTCTCTCTCTCTCTCTCTCTCTCTCTCTCTCTCTCTCTCTCAGAAATACTATGCAAGTAATAAGTTTCTAATTTTACATGAAATTATATTCAGGAACATTCATAGCTATCTGTAAAAATGATGTTCGGTATATCCCATACTAGCATATACTGTACATCCATTCCAAGATATGACATGTTAGTGATAACAGAACTGAAACATGTAGGGCAAAGGGTGTGTATTTATATACTAAAATGTATACTTATTAATACAAAAATAGAATATATTTCAAAACAATATGGTATGCTTTTTACACCAGCAGTGCTCTTGTCACTACCCTTAGTGTTTAATTATACAGTACAGTACAGGGAAAAGAGAATGAAAGAAGAGCAAATCCATGAAAACATATAGGCATCAGTGAATTATACTAGAGGAGATGCTAAATGTCCTTTTTGTTAAAATGTAGAAAGATATATTGCAATTTTCATGATTTTACCCGGAGAACAGGAAAAAGAGAATTGAAGTACTGGTACTAATTCTTAGAATCAAACGAAGAATACATAAGTAATGGTTGGCTACCATTCAGTGAAGACTATTGAGAGGACAAAGGAAATACTATACTTACCTGTACTATGTGTTGAAAGGAAGAAACAGAATAATGGAATAAAATTCAAACATTACATAAGTAATTGAGGCATTCTTGCGAGAGCAAATCCTCAACATTGAAACTGAATCTAGCAGATACCAGTACAGTAGTAATGTGCAAAATAGCTACATTATGCATTTTTAACCAGTTACTGAAAAATATAAAGATTGCACAAGAGACTGAGGCGCCACTGCAAAGAAAAATCTTTATCTCTAAGCATGGACCTGTCAAACAAGTATAGTTGATGTGCAAAACAGCTGCACTGTACATTTTCAACTATGGTAAAAAAACACTTACCATAGCCTGTATTATAAGTGTGATCAACTGAAGCATGGGGAACACTAAAATTGTCTGCATAAGGATATAGCCACTTCCAGTCACCAATTCCAGGTATAGTGCTGTAACCACATATTTCTGAATCCTCAAAGTCACATACTGTTTAGGGAAAATGTAAATATGAAATACTACCTTTTATTTAACCCATTAAAATTTTTTCATAAGCTAAGTCCTTACAAAGTTAATTTTTTTATCTAAAATATGAAAGACATGAGATATTATTACAAAATGCTTCTTGATGCAAAGGAGCTGTGGTCTGCATTGTACACATGTTTGGTTATCTTTTCAGTAAAAATTCCTGATTCATGAGACCAATACAGTACTTACGATTGTCACCAGGATCGACTGTTGGAAGAACAGTGCTGCAATCAGATGACAGAACTGTTATTTCATCAATAGCAATATCAGCTTCTGCATTCGTGCCATGAATTCCAGAGAAGACAATCTGAAAGAAGAACAAATTTTCATTATTGTATTTTTACTAAACATTTCTGTTACTGTATTGCTACTAAACATTTCTAAGAATATAAGAGGCTTTTAATGAATGTAAATTATACTAAGGCATGTAACAAAAGGAAAAGAGAAGTAGTTACATCATTCAATATATCAAAAACATATTTGAATAACCTTTTAGTTGGACTTCCTGGTTGTATCTATGAATGTATAACAACTATCTCTGGGCCTATTCCAAGGAACAATTCTTAATATCATCCAAAAAGGTATTACAGTACAAGAGGCCTTGGTGTAATGTGCAATTACTTATACATGCCAACTACCAAGAACTAGTGAAATATTGAGGAAAATTTGTTCTTTTTGACACCAGAATAAAGTAAAATTATGGTTTAAAAAATCATAATGAGTATCTTCACAGTGTGAGCAAAATGAAATACTGCTTACCACAGCTCTGAATATGATAAGCAATATTAAATCCAAACCTTTTGCTTTAGCCTAACACACTAATATTATACGTATTCAATAATTTTGTTAAACAATTAAAGTACAGTAGTGACAATATGATTGACAATGACCATGGTATTGCCAATGATACTAGACTTTCAATATCCTGAAAAGTAAATTTAAGAGGATCTACAATTGTAGAGAACCAAAGGTAAGCAACAGAAAATCTAATACCATGACAATAATCCAGTGTAATCAAACAAATGCTTAATAAAGCTGTGACCAAATATACAACAAACACTAAAGAAACTTGAAATGACTAAACAGAAATATAATTCAAAAATCTGTGAAAAAGTGTAAGGACAACACCAACTGCTTGAACAGATAATACAGTAAATGTGCAATAAAAAAACAAACTGAGAAATAATCCTATACACCTAAACTCAGACCAAAAGTATGACAACTATTAAGCAATAGAACATTCAAGATAAAATTAACAACAAAACTAAAATAAAATAAAAGGTTCCCTGAAACTTAAGTAAGGGTAATTCTACTTCCAAAAACACCAAACAAAAGGATATAGTATAAACAAAATCTAAATTGAAGCATTAACATATTCAAGGTAATCCTAAGTCATTTAATATTTCACTAATACACTGCTAATTCATTTGCCCGTGAAAAACCAATAAGATTAAAGGGAATGTTATTAAGCTTCTCTCTTTGGGGGTAAGGTTAGTTTTTCAGTTAATTCATTTGCCCATGAAAAACCAGTAAGATTACAGGGAATGTTATTAAGCTTCTCTCTTTGGGGATAAGGTTAGTTTTTCAGTTACAAACATGAGAGTGAAGACACAATATGATTTGACTACTTCCACTAAATCACATAAAAAATCTTATTTCATATTTACTTCAGTTCTTCCTTTAAAAGGAATGTCAACAGCAGCTAAAAGCCAATCTGGACCCTCTGAATAACCTCTTGTCCATAATGGTTCAGTGGCTCCCTCAGTTCTGCAAAATACAGATTTATTTTAAAAGTGACATACAGCCTAGTTTGCGTATTTCTTGAAAACCATTAGAGAAAAAGCAACTCCTTTACTGATGAAATCAAATATAGTCATGAATACATAGGTGACTAAATGTGGGTAACGCAGAAAGACATAGGAAATATTACATTTCTAAACACAAGTAACCTAGAAAATCTTCAAACAAATAGACCTGGACTGTGGGCTTGGTAGTGTGCTAGAACTTGATTGGAAATATGGCAAATACAGAAAAGTTACATAATTTGGTATACTGTATCTTAGAAATGGGGTTATGTTGTTCACTGAAGAAGAAAGAAACAAGAAATAAGAAATATTCATTAAACACAATCTGACTACACTGGCACTGTGTTGATGAAAGCTAAACATGCAAAACAGCACAGCAGGGCCAGAAAAGGGTGTTCCATAGCCAACATCTTTCCATATAGTTTTCATGCATTAATAAATTTATTTGGTTAAACTTCTCTTAATAATAATAATAATAATATTAGCCAGCCAAATACAATTACAAAATATATGTTGGTCCTCTTTCTCTATTTAAACCCTTCAATGTTCACCATGGCCTTTTATAGCCTTGGGTTTCTGTTCCCTTAGTATAGTATAGCCTGAGATACACTTTTCTTCTCACAGGGTAATTATTTTTTCATGACTGTGCTTAATATAATTTTTTTCCTATGTTGAGTGATTTTCTTACGTATTTGCTCCTTCTCTGTTATTTCACTCTTCTCACTCTTTGATATAATTTTTTCTTTACAGCCGTGCATTCAGTTCTGTGGAACTATAATAATCAAGTAACACTTTTGACTTAATCTGTGGGTACACATTTGAATAATATCTACATGAGGGGTAACCGCATACCACCAACTCTTCTAAAGAGTAAAACCTTTAAATCGCTCCTCTCTCACAGACATAATGTCCAAGTTTCATTTGATACATTCTACATAGTCAGAGTTAGAGTAGTTTTCTCTTTCATACATTAGCTGATCTCTTAATGAAATTAATACAAAATTTCATACAATACAATACTGTAGGTCTATTTGATACTCTCTTCAAGAAATAGATGATGACCATCAACTGGTAATAATTGTTGATATCAAGTCACTCTTCAGCTGGGAGGAGGGTTAAAATGCAGCCTAGAGAATGATATTTCATGTTTGAAACTGAAATGGGAATAGGAGCCAAATTTCATTCTTCAAGCAACTGCTGTTATATCTAGTTTACCAAAACAGTCGAGTGAAAAAGTTAATTTGTCAGGCTTTTGAGGAAGTACCAGATCAGTGAAGTAAATTTCAAAAGATCAGATTATCCAGGTTTTACTACACATACTTAACAAGAGAAACAATTCACAGATGGAACTGCTATCTGTTTCTTAGATTAAAAATAATTTCTTTGTCAAAAACTTACACTACAAGCACTGTCAGTTCTCCACAGTCCCCGCCAACTAATAGATACCAAAAAGTTAGACAATATTTTCCTTGCTCCTCCAGAACTGGAATCTTGGCTTCACCCTTCTCTTCACTTCCAATGATTTCCAGGCACTTTGATCCAATCCCTAATACAAAACAGTCATTACATAATACGTTAAAATCAAAATCTTCATGAGCAGTTACGATGTTACAAAACCTACCATATGCTGTATCAACAAATAAACAAATGGATCAACATAAGACATTCTTTTGCATTTTTCCTCAACAAAACTAGCAATATGATTTAGTAATTAGCACTGATATATAAAATTTATACTATTAAATACTCTTTTATAGAGAAAAGAACAAATCATACCTTCTGATGTTGGATGCTTATCCACAGCATTCACCCACTTTCCAGATACTTCCATGTCACATGTTTCATCATCTAAGGAACAGTGCCAGATCTCTCCCACAGGTGTTGTTGGTACACGTGTTGTTTGGGGTGTTGTTGTTGAAAGAGCAGGCATTCTTGGACATTCTTTGTTTCTCTCAAAGTCAAAATCATCTAATGCTATTTTTGAATTGTTGTTGTTTTTGATCCCTTTAATATAAAGCTGCAATAAAAGAAGACAGTGGTATGATTTAATGTACCTTTCCACAATAAGACAACAATAAGACAAATACTTAGGGAAAAAAAATTACCATACTAATGTGAATGGCATCCTCATAACAAAATTAGTAAGATGAATACTACATATGTCAAATTTAATAAGTTCATGACATTAGAGTACAAAATAATGATTATCTTATTAGTGCAATTAACTTTTCAGCATCTACCGACAGTATATTACTGTACTAAGAAATTACTGTATGTGGCTGAAATGATTTTCAAAAGTCTTGGAACAAAACAATTATATTTTACCTACTAAACATCAGCAGATCACCTATTTTAAAAAATGACTGACTTTCAACTAATGTTTTATCAAATAAGGTGCAGTTTACATTATTTTCACTTCTCAATCCTCTTTTACTTCATTTCAATGGCTGACTAGATACCTGAGGTCATCACTACATAATGGCACAGTATCTCTCCTCAAGGAAATTCCTTGCCCTCTTGCTGAGATTAAGAAATTAAAAAGCTTAACCTTAGAAGGCTGATGGACTCAATACACCATTCAATATCAGTGAGTTTAAGCAAGAGCATCATGAACCATAACACCAAAGCACTTACCTGGTAAGCAACTGATTCCAATATAAAATCCTTTGCTTGAACATGGATCTGTCCCTGTTCCCAGTTGCCATTGGTTGGAGCTATTTCCTCCCAAAGGGTGGTTTCTTTTCCACTGGCAACAACAGAGCTAATGCTAAGCCCTCCAATGTTACCCTAAATATTGAGGGAGATAAAGCAAAATAATATCATTTTGTGCTACAGTATATATCTAATTTACTGCAAGTATTTTACAGTTATTTATGAAGATTATGTAAACTTGGCAAACCCTTGAATACAAAACAATTATTAAGGAAGGCCCTCTAACTTGTGTTGCTAAATAATTTGTGTACTGATGTGACAAAACACCATATTTTATATGTTAATTTGCAAATACACATATTAAACATAATGTCCCTTATTACACTAAAGTAATTTAAACTTCAAAGTCACGGCAACTTATGACCATATCTCATATAATTAAGTTTTTAAAACAACTGGTTCCCTACTTCTCTTTAGAATACTGTATGATTTGACATAAGGCCCAAAAATTGACAGTGCAGCAATAAATAACCTGCAATAATTTACCTACTTTTAAAAAACTAAAGACAAACAGCAATCTCTGAATATACAACAAACATTCTTTTTCCTGCAAGAAATCCAGTTTTTTATTTACTAAACTGAAGGTGTTTCAGTTTTTAAAACAAGGTATTCTTTGGATCTGCAACTGGACAGAATGAAGACATATAAGACTCTCTCCTTATATGTATACTGTATTAAATCTTGATATACTTGTACTGTATTGTTAGCAATAAACTAAAATAATTAATAAAGTGATCTGTTTGTGCTTGAACATACACCCAAACGTAATTTTTGTTTCAAACGTGCAACCCTTTCTTCTTACAGGAGTGCCCTACTCCCAACTGAGGCCATTCAGTAGCTTCAGCTCTGTGAAACTCAGGATTAACATTTAACGTATAAGTAAGGGCTTCTACTGCAGATCAAATCCTCAATTGCATGAAGAAATTAAAACTCTCCTATAAAATTATAAAATAACTGTCAGGGCCAATCACCATACAGTAAGTGATATGCAAAGCTAAAATACAAGGACTGCAGCTGTTTCAGTGTGTATGAACACTAAAATTTATTATAAAGGACATTTATATATAAGCATGATAAATTTATTTTTATCTCTTTCTTGAGCTACCTCTTTCACACTGAGCCACATATCATCCCAAATAGTGTGTCTCCCACCACTGTTCTCAGATAGTGCCACCCACAGTACCCTCAGTACTGTCTACAGCATGCATGCTCCATAAAGTAGACAGTAAACAGTACCCCATAACAACTTAGTGCTTTAGCATATAGTGTTAGCAACACAGTATAGTATATCAACAATTAAGTATGGACACTCATGAAAAGAGAAATGTTGTAAGCTGTTAGAAGTACATACCTGTATATAATACCAAAATGAAAAGCAGAAATTGTTATGTTGTTCAGGAACAAGTAACTGGCTTTCTAATGTTGCAGTGCCAAAGGAGCCTTGTGATGCATCAACATACAGGAATTTAGCTACAAAAGTAGAAAATAAATTTCTTTCATCAATACAAATATCCTTGTAAATCTACTCTTTTTTTCTTTACAAATAAAAAGCTTTCAAAATTTATGTTTTTCTGCATTAAGTGATTTTCAGTTGAAACTGTCTTTACATGTAAGCATATTGTGGGAATTAACTTTGGCATGAAAGCCGAACTATCAGAGAACAGGAAAAACACCTTGCTATAGTTTCTGAAATATTAAACAAGTGTCTGGACCTTAGAGTACAATTTCACTGCTGGGAGTTATTTATTACAGTACCAGCAGAAGGCCACACAATTTATTACAAATGAAGAATACACAAGGAATAATATTAATCGTTCAGCTTCATACTAATAAATGTTCTAACTCTGCATGTAATGTATCATACCCACTGCTGAGTAGGATTAAAACAGCTGCTTGGGATTTTCATAAAAATAATGATTTTGAGTCTTCAATAGGGTATCTTTGGCACAAGAGAACTGTCAATTCAAGAGGGTAAGCATTTAAACCTAGATATAATATTTGGCGTTGCTGGCAAATTGAGACTAACAAAAATTTTACCATGAAACCCAAAAATATTTTGATTTTGTCATCAACCAATGTGAATCTCCCAAAAGGACATCAATTTCATGTGACTCTATTCAGGACTGAGTCCAATATGCTATTCATTTACAACTATGTCCAAACCCATAAATTATTTTGATAGCATAGCTGCTGATTTGCCATCAAAGAAGTTACGCTTATGGTCCTACTAGGGGCCCCATAAGACAGACCAAGCAATATCAAGAATTCTCTGATAGCCAGTCTTTACAGAACTGTTACAGTATATTTTAATACTTAATGTTAACCATTGCAAGATTCATTTCTATGACCAAATATAAAAATATAAGAAAGCAACCTACTCAGAAAATGAATCACTGCTCTATATTGTATGGGAGACAATAATAAATCAGGAATCAGACAACTCACATTTGGCAAAAAAAAAATATTAATTCCATGATAAACAATTTAGCCACAAAAGCTATAAAAAACTTAAACACATTCCAATGTATTATCAATAAATAATCACAAAACTAAGAAATGGGAATATTCCCTAGTAAAACTAAATGGAGAGGCTAGAATGAAAGGTTGAACGCTAATATAATCCAAGACACGTACATTAATATAATACATCCTGGTGAATTGACATGGGACCACCAGAGCCATAATGGGGTTACTGAAGTTTCATCAAAGGGAGATGAGAAGATGATAATTATAATGAGGAAGAGAAAAAGGAGAAAATCTTGTACTAGACAAAAATATTAAGGAATTGTCAACAATCTTCAACACTGTCTTGTAACCACTAACCTTCAGTACTGTTTGTATGGTCAGAGCTTGGAGCTTCTGTATCAAGGCTGTCACTGCCCTTTCCTTGGAGCCAATCAATATCATCAGTAACATTTTCAGTTGTATAGAGATTCTGCCATCCACAACTGCCATATTCAAAATTGCAGGTACCTTTACAGAAATAATAATAATAATGATAAAAATAATAATAATATAGTGAATACTGTATATATAATTTAGAATACAACCCTCTCAAGTTAGGGGTACACCATCCATGGTGTGCCCCTTACAGTGTGCCATAAGGGGTAAACTACAGATGGTGCTACTGGCACTTTGCAATGTCGCTTCAGTGCCAAAAACATTTATTTCTATCTTTTTCATTCCAGTAATTTATCTCATCTCTTTTTCTAAAGCTCTAAACAAAGTTTATACAGTAATAAGAATTGCTAACTTCAAAGACCCTAAGATGTTTCACACTTCTTAGTATCCTAAATATTGATCATTAAGGGTAGTAATATGAAGCATTGTTGTGAGAAATCCAGAATCTGTGTTACAAAGTTGCATGAGATGGTGCTACGTCGCTATGGACTGGATAGCAACCAAGTAAATGTTGGCCAAAAGGACAGAGTTAAAAGAAAAGGAAAAGGATGGTACTGTACACCTACATAAGAGCTGCCTTCACAAAAGCCCAAACCCCATAAAACTAGACCCCAGTTATAATTAAAGCTTGACAATAGAGTGAAGGATGAAATGTGTTTAACTTTAACAAATGATAAGCAAGGAAAATAATGTTTTGGCAAAATGAACACAACCTTTATATGGGCAAAGCCATCTCATGATGCAAAGGCTTCACGAGACAGTGTTTCTAGAAATTAAGCAAATGGTGCTCATGGCTGAAGCTCCTAGTGACTCTTCCTGGGATACAACCATAAGCATACATAGTGCCTAATCACCTGGTTCAGAGACTTGTACTCAGTTGCTACCTCAAAAGACCCTGTTAAAGTACAGGAGGGGGTACATTTCCCTTCTATATTCAACTAACACTGTGATATGGGAATAATGTTGGTGCCACTTTTCTAACAGCTAGACAGAGTAGATGCATAAAGTCTAGATTACACAAAAGTTGCTTAATTTCTCAACAGCTGTGCAAGAATACTAAACAAACAGTTTGGCTACTGGAATTTAATTAAAAGTTTAATGCACTGAATGAAGTTATTTCTTACATCATATAACTCAAGCAAGGGGTGAATTAAGTTAAAGCATTTGAATGATGAGAGAAGTCTATTGGAGAGTCGAACAAAACATGTGCATACCAAAAAATGAATTAATAACTATATAAACTTCATCAAGAAAAGGTGCTGATAAAAAAATGAATGGTACTGGACAATAAAGTTGATGCTACAGCTCCTGCATCATAATATGGTCACTGCATCAATGACACCTGTAAAATGGTGGTTTCATCAGAAAGGTAGCCTAAGAATTTTCAATCCAATGATGAATCTAATCTTAATTAACTCCTTACCATTCTTGGCAGCATAGCACTGGTAAAACAAAATGTTTGTACAATCTTATACTGTAATAAACTCAATTAAGTATTGCAAATGTAAAGTACTTAACATTAAAAATTCCACAATTACTGATTAATAAATTATTCCAGTAAAACTGAAATTCACTGACAGTCACACAACACAGTTACTGAGACTTGACTACAAACAACTTCAGCATACACAATACTCTACAACTAACAATAATTTACCATATGATTTTCTTATAAGGTCAGCACAGAAACTAGCATCAAAATAGCAGTGACATAAGATGTCTAGTAAAGCATAAGCTTTACTGTAACTGTGAAGTTGCAATTTACCAACCATGATAACAGTACAGGAAATAAATACGTACAGCAAGACAAGCAACTCTTAAGTAAATGCCACAAGAGTTCTTTTAAAATTAATTCCTATTTTATCTTTGGAAAGAAATTTGTCTCACCCAAGCACTCAGTAATATTACAGTATGCATTATTATCATCCAGTAATCTCTGTACATATCTGCAACAACGCTATTTGTTTATAAATCAAGTCAATATAGAACTTTGCTCACTCTGAAATACAAAGCTGTAAATGACATATAACCTTACCTATTTTTGGGCACTCTTGAAGGAGGAGAGTGACATCATCAATAACGATAATTCCATCAGAATCTTTCTTCTTCTGGGTGGCTTCCCATATGACTTGGAAATGAAACTTGCCAGTTGGGATGGGTATGTCAGCAGTCATCCAAGAATAGCCATGATTAGCTGAAAAAAAGATAGACATTTAGTGCCTTAATCAAATTCTTTGTTGTTCCAAGACAATCAAATTATGGTACCAAACCACCAAGATTTACTACATAATTTTCAGCAGCAAGATTTAAACTAAACAAATTATATGGTATTTCTTTCTTTCAGAAGGGAAATCAATTACATAAAAAATAATGTTCAGTGCCTCAGACAATACAAATGGAATGGAATGGATTACAAAATTTAGGCCAAGGGCCAAGCACTGGGACCTATGAAGTCAATAATTGCTGAAAGGGGAAATTGAGGGTACAGGACAGTCAAAGTTTCAAGTGTGTAACTGGAGGAAAACTTTGGAGTTGCACTATGAAAGAATTATTAGGAGAGGGTGGAAGGTAAGATGGAAGAAAAAGAACATGAACGGAGGTACAGTACAAGGAATGAAAGGGGTTGCAGCTAGAGGCCAAAGGGATGCTGCAAAAAACTTAAGTAATGCCTATACCACCCTAAAGGGGAGACAGTATAAAAAAAACACAATTTATGTACAAAAACACGTTCTTACACTGATATTCTGACACAAGGAGTAACAAAGACAAAACAATTGGCTCCAGCTTCTGTATCCTCTAAGGTGAAGAGGGGAAAATCAAAAAAACAAAAGCTGAAGTTAGCATTATAAATTCATAAATCAATGCCCCAGAGTGTAGTGCAGTATTACAAGTCATTTTGTGTCAGATAAACCAGCAAAACATCATTTTTACTTCAAAATTTAATGACCTTTGCTGGATTAGAAATCTTATGAGAGCAAACACTGTGTGCTAGATTTTATTTCTACAAGATCACCTGAACTCATAAAAGGAATAAAGAGAGGGAAAAAAATCTAAGCAGCAAGTGCACATCCATAAATGCCTCCTACAGCTCATCCCAAGGAAAAAAGAATTAATAATAATTATTAATTACTGATAGCCTATAAAGCACAGAAAGCATCTCTGCTACCTAAAACATCTACACTCTCTCAGAAAGAAATTATTCATACAGTAATATCAATAATAAAAGAATCTAAACAACACAGAAAGCATTTACAGTATGCATCTAGACTCATCTCCTAAGCTGCCACTAAGGATATTATCATAAAAAATAGAATCATGCTCTATGCCTAAAAAAATTAATTTATAAAATATCCAAATATCAAGAAGCCTCTCAACATCCAAAATGTCTCCTGTCTTCAAAAACGAATTACTGCTAAAAAAAATCAAAACAGCACAGAAAGTGTTTCTACCTCCAAAAAAATGTCTCCCATGCCCTCTCCATTAATATTCCCCCTACCAACACACACACACACACACATAAAAAAGTGCTGAAATTAATACTTTTAAAAAAATCTATTCAAGCAGGAAAGCAATGATAATAATAAGAAGAAAAATTCTAAACAGCACAAGAAGCTTTTCTACCTCCAGAAACATCTCCTAGGACCAAAAAAGTAAATAAAATAAAAAACTTTACACCACAAAAAGCTTTTCACCTACAGAAACATTTTCTACACTGCTTGAAAGCATGGACTCCATACCAAAAACAAAATTCTAAACTGCACAAAAAGTTTCTACCTCCAGAAATAAGTGTTAAGCCCCATCAAAAATTGCTCATCACTAAAAAAGTCAAAGAACCCCCAAGAATCAAGATGAAGATGGTCTGGGCTCCTGATGAGGAGGGGATAGTATGAACAAGATGTTGCATTAGATGTCATGGATATGGGAGGAGAGGAAGGCCTACGAGAAGATGGAGAACTGAATTCAAGAAGACATAGAAGACAATGGAATAGACAAAGGGGGACACAAGCTATAAACATCTGGAAAAGGTTCATTAAAAACAACAACCTTGACTAGAGACAAAGCTGAGAGGAGAAGAAGACTGAAAATGGTTTCAAACAACTTTTCAAGCATCTCTACATCCAAAGACATACCCTAAATCTCTAGAAAGGGATTTTTTAGGAATGCAAATCTAAACAAAATAAGGTGTCCTAGCTCCAAAAATCATGGACCCCATAAAAGAAACTGAGGTGTCTCTTTTCGTAGCCTGGCAACATTTCAGTCTTAAAGAAAGATTAAGAATTCGTAAAATCAGAGATTGTGCAGAAAAAATAATATGCACACAGCATGTACTTACTATTCTCTTTCCACACGGCTTGTGGAAACACACTTAAACCATGCCTCACATAAACAGCCAAGGAGTCCTTGATAGTTTCACCATTATGTATGTACCAAAAAGTAAGGCACTGGGGGTTTTTGCGTTCCAATTGGTATTCTGGGGTTTTCAGCCTTCCCACTACACCATCAAGGTTATTCATCAGTGGAGCAGCCATGTAGTGGCCTATTTAAGGTAAAATAGCAACAGATAAAATCAAAACTGACAAAAAGTTCTTAGGGTTATCAAGTAACACTACTATTACAATACTGTACTTAAGATTCTCTGCTTGATGATTTGGTGTTTAACTAAAATCAAACTGAAAACAAGTGCAGCACAAAGGGCATACTTACACTATCATTAATACAGTATCTCTATGCATACAGGTACCAAGAAGAATGTTTTAAATTTATTATCTACTCCCTAGTTGTTTTACGAATATCATAGATACATTATCAAATTATTCCCAAAACATACTCCTCTTTGCAATATCATAAAATTTTCTGGTTTTGAATCAAAACCTGAGTCTGGCTCTTGATATTTACTGCACTTAATCTCATGTGTTAGCTGTTTAAATGCCTGTAAACCATGCGCCCATATAAATTATCTCCTACCAGTTCTTTCATCATCATAAAAACATTGAGATCAGATGTTCTCTTTACAGGGTTTCATGTAAGATATGTTCTCTTCTAAGCTTTCATAACCTTACAGATAGGAGATAATCTACATGGCCAAATATTTCCCTTTTAGCAAATCCTAAGTATTTATAAAAAAAAAAATGAAAGACTTGATGACTGGAGACTGAATTTTACCTCCTGTGAAAGAAAATGCTCACCGTGTATAATGGCTCAATCTACATATTTTATTGTTGTAACAAACACTATTTCTCTTTGTCAATAAAAACACTGTAATTACGCCACTCATGGAAACTATTCTGATGGCTAAAAATGCATTAGTCTCACCATATCCAGTGTTGCAGGTGTGATCTCTCTTTGGGTGAGGAAAGCTATAGTTGGCCTTATTGGGGTACATCCAGATCCAATTTCCTTTAACAGATTCAATCTCAAAGCCACAAAAGGAGTCCTCAAAGTCACACATTACTGAAAAAAAGCATACCTAAAGAAAAACTGTTCTCTCACTTACTTGGCTTCTTACAACAGATTCCTAACGACTGTTGCACATTTCAAAACACTAATTTTTAGAATGAGTGTGAAACATAAAATAATCTCATTATACAGTATAAAGAATATTAAGAGTTAAAACTTGTTTACCTACACTGATCTTTCATATACAGGCAGGCCTTGCACAAAACAAGAATTTGCAGTGAAAAATGCTATTAACTCATGTGTTGAAAATTTCATCCCATGTGCATATTTTACAAAATTATAGTTAATTCCTGTTCTGTATTCCATTGTTTTTAAGATTTTACCCTTAAAACTTTTCTTTCTTAATAATCAAACAATAACTTACATTCTTCACTAGGAGTGTCAGTAGGCTGAAGTATGTCGCATGATGCACCATGCATCAGGATTTCATCAATGGCAATAATGCCATTTTTGTTGGCACCAACAACTCCTTCAATGACCAACTGAAAAAGGATAACACGAGTATATACATTCATACTACTATACAACTACCATACAGCAGTATCCTGTGGATCACTCAAAATTTGTGTTCAAGAGAATTTCTTTAAACACCCAAGTTGAGATTTGTGGGAAAATTATTTTCCCATATTTTCAAAGAAGGGACGGCTAGCTAAATCATATTCTTTTTGACTCTTCATCTTACTGATACATCTACTGCTTATTTGATAATGGTTCTCATCTCTTCTCATCGTGCCCTAACCATCTCAATGTTTCAGATCTATCATAATATGATTGTCCTATCACACTTTAGCCATGAATCTTAGCATTCTACAGTCACGCTTTTCCATAAATCCCCCCGCACCCATTTTCCATGTTTGTGCCTGTCCCGCTACATCACAAAACAGAAAAGGTTTTATACATGTATCACATGTTTTTGTTTTCTCCACCATTCTCTTATTATTTCATCCTCAATAATACTATTGTACTTTAATTTCTGATTGTAATCTCAATACCTGCTTTGTTGTCTAGTGTCTCCTGGGTAAAATATTTGTTCTGTTCCATCTCAGTTTTGCCATTCCACTACACTATTTGCTCTTCCTATACATTTTAGTCATTGGAAATCTCTTATTCAATATTTTGTCATGCTAAGCATTGTTTCACTTACAATGATTTCAAGACTTCTACTCTCAATTCCACCCTTCCATCTTTTAAACATACATTTCCACTACGTATTTCTTGCTCTGATTCTACTGTTAACAATACTATAATAAACAGAAAATCATTAATTGCTTATACCTGACAGACACCAATATTTATCTCCAAATCTTCTGATACATCTGCCTACAGTAACATCACTAGTTCAGCGTGTCTTTCTGGTAACCTCTATTTTCATAATGCACATCTAATTACTTGTCTTGGTACTCTATTACAGGCCTTTTCAATCTCCATATACTGTATATGGTAAACCTCTTCCTATCCACAAGGTCATTCTATAGACACCTCATTATAAAGCCTATGTCTGTTGTTGCCTTCTCTGACATGAAGCCAAACGGACAATTACTGATTTGAATAATTTTTTATCAGCCTTTTCTTCAGCACCTTCTCTAGTATTTTATATTCTACTCAAGACATTTTATTACCCTGCAATTTCCAGCAATAGTGTACCTCCTTTTCCCATTACTGTATAATTGTCATACTTTTTCCCTACTCTTCTGCTCCTATCACCTTCTTTCTCAACTTTTCATATACATATACAGTACTGCTTTTAGTAAATTGCTTGTTATAAAATGCATAAGTCAAATTCTCCAGTGAAAGCCTCATCCTTCCACATAATGTACAGTTGAGATACAAAGTGTTAAAGACTCGCACAGTAGAGAAGGGATCAGTGGACTGTTTACTAATTATGCAGTTAACTAAATAATATAAAAACATAAGAGCTTACTTCCACTCAACACAGCAAATACCATCCACCTTTGAAAATGCAAATCTTAAAACAACAAAATCATGTAGGTACAGCTGTATTACAAATTTGTATTATATGAAGTAGTTTATCCAGACCACTCTTATCTTATATAACCTGCTGACTTTACTTACTGAAGCAGGTGACCTAAAGTCAATGTCAGCATGAGCTGCTATCCACTCATCACCTTGTGGATGTCCTTGAGTCCAAACTATTCTTTCTAGGTCTCCTTCATGCCTACAACAAACAAAATCTCCAATTACTGCAGCAGTTTTTTTTACATTCCTAAAGATTTCAGCAAATTACAGTGAATACACAAGTAATTAAATTGCACAATATGACTTTATTTCTTTATTCTAATACAGTATATATCAACATGCTTAATACTTAATGTGCAATGAAAAAAATTAGTGTTCTGTGATGAATGCATTTTTATGTATCAAAGTTTGGAGATCAATTGCCAATTAACAGTCATTACATAAGCTCTGATGTTATCAAATATCAGAAAAATATATTTTCCACCACAAAATTCCAACAAAGTAATGTAAATAACCACATTCTGACCTGGATATAATCGACAGTTCACCAGCATTTGCACCACTAAAGAAATAATAGAAAGTGAGGCAAAAAGCAGATGCTGATGATGCCTCAAACATCTCAGTTTGAAGAGCTGCAGTTCCCTCACCAGACAGAGTTAAGTACCAATTATCTGAAAATAGCAGGAAATACGACCATACAGCAAAAGAAAACTAAAAAACACTAAAATTTCCCTGTAAAAATACTGTCCTACTGCAGATGTATATGAAATTTATTTCATGACATACACTCCAGTTATATGTAAGCCCACGATGTCAAAATGATAGTTAATATGCCTTAAAAGTGAAAATTGGCAAAACACAGCTTAACTGCGCTCACATATAGTCCCACTAACATAATAAAGTTTCATTTCCAAAGAATCATTTAAAGAAAAAACCATGAAAGGAAGCTCCAAAATATCAGCTTTTTTGCACATTACAGTACAGTATAAGCAAAATTTTGACTTCCTTCTTGGTATAAAGACTGTAAAGACTATACAAATAAAGACCTGGGAAAGATAAATGTAGTCTGATGAAACACACAAAAATAAAGCAGTGCCAGAATCCTGTGCCAAAGAGATACACATCGTGGATGTTCTACCAACATAAAGAATTAATTAGGAAAACATTCCAACTTAAGATATACGGTTGCCTCGTGCAGGCAGTACTAAAGGTTGTTTTAATGCCTCTTCCGCCACAAGTTGCTCCGATTTCTGTATCTTTGCTTTTCATGTATCACCTCTGATCTCTCCTCACCTAGTTATCAAACTTCTCAAACTTTGTCTTGTTCCAATTTTTGCTAACAAAAGAGAACCTTAGTGTTTACCCTATGACTCAATGGATGTGGTTAAGGCTGTTTACAAAGATACTCTGATGAGAAGAAATCCCATGGGGAAAATAATCCAATCCTTTAAATGATTAGACAAAATAAAATAAAACAAAGGATTAGAGTGAACAGATAAATGGGATATGAATGCAAAGCAAAAAGGAATTGAAAAAGCAAATGCTGCTGAACATGGTTATTTATTCTATGCAAAATATAAAATAAAGGAAATAGTGACAGAGTTAAAAAACAGAAACTACAAAGGCACTGCTATTATAACTGTTGATAGCCATCATCCACAGTTTCATGAATAAAAGTGTTACAAGTATCAAACGATAGGACTTATTTCTAACTGTTTAAATTTGGAGAAATAAGGGTCAAAGTAACAAAAGTTTGCATTAGAATATGAACATAAGCAAAACAAGATTATAAAGCAATTATACTGTCATTCTGGAAAAATAAATTTAGTATTTCATTCTCCTGTTGGGAACTGTTAATCTTATTAGCAAGTTGTGCAAGGTGAAAGCATCACGCAAATGCCTTGAGATTTCTTAAATATGCAAAAACCTACAGCAACAGAGGTCGTATATATACAGCATAAATGTCCCTCACCTTCAGCTCCTGAGACCTGATCTAAGGAGTTGTTGCGCTTCCATTTGCCTTCATAACCTGGAACCTCTGTCATGCCACAGACATCATCCTTGAAGTTGCAACCCCAAATATCAGGAATTGATGTGGGTGTTGGTGGCTGTGGAATTGGCAGTCTTGTGCAATTATCAACTGTCTGGAAGTTGAAGTCATCAATTGCAATCTTGGAGTTATTTGAATTCCTTGTCCCTTTGATGTAAAGCTGAAAAAAGAATTTTAGTGTGAATGATTTTGATAAATAATTTTACAGGTCAACTTACACTGCAAGATATATAATCTAATATAAATGAAAGATCTAATTAGATGAATTTCTGTCTCATTTCTCTAAATTTAGATAATGTGAACGCATGCTGGAAAAAACTATTGGAGATATTTAAAGAGAAAAACTTATAAAAAACAATAGTAAAGTGAAAAAAATGTACCAAAGAGAAATAGAATTTAAACCATCATTGAAGGTCAGGTTTTAATATCATTACTATTAGAAGAAAATATAAGAAAACTTAAATTTATAAATCAATATCTTTACTGTAAACTAAAACACACCTGATAAGCAATATCTCCAAGCAAAAAACTCTTGGCTGTTACTTTAATCTGTCCCAGAACCCAGTCCCCTTTGGTTGATACAGTTTCTTCCCAAAGCTCTGTTTCTCGCCCACTCTCTAACCTTGAGCTTATGGACAGGCCTCCAATGTCTCCCTGTAAAGAAAGTAGTTACTTACACCAGATATAATGCACTATCCATTATCAACCATGAAATTAATTGAAAGTTCTAAATTTATGCTTTTACCAGCCTTTGTCTCTGGCCAGTTATCACTTCATTTTCATTCCACACAAATACACTGTACAGTAAAAGCCTCCTGATATGCAACACTTATTACCACTTACTATTACCAATTCTACTGAATACAGTTTAATAACAACAATTAGCTTTTTGCTATATAAACCTCATATCATCACAAGAATGAGGATTTACTTGAAGGTTTGCTGACAATAACCAAAGAGCATAAAGTAACAAAAGAAACTGTATAAAATAATGCAGTATCACTATGTAATGACTGTATATCACTGATAGGCTGCTATTTTTGTAAATTCTATAAACAATGAGGCAGAACGAAACTGAAAGGCCATACACTTCCTAAGAAAACTTTTTCAAAATAAAGTACCCACATGGCAAAAGGGCAAAAAGGATCAAAGGAAAGAAGACAACAGCAAAGATGAAAATACAGATAAATAAAAGACATACCATACAGGTTAATTTAAGCAAACAACCGCAAGCTAAAAATAAGTCAGCAACTGAGGAAATAGCTCATAGTTTTTTAAGCACCACTGCAACTGCTTTTAGAAAGACAACTATCAGTATCAAGGAAGAAAAACACTCATGCTAAAAGCAGTTTGACATTGTGGCACCTCAACTGAATAAAATACTGTACTTTCATTTCACTCCAGCATTCTAAATTCTAAAGGCACCACTACTATGGGTGATTTCAGAATTTTTCCTTGAAATAGAACTCCTGGAAGTTAGCTAGAAGAAAATCTCCCAGCAGTGGTCTAAGTCACAATTGCCACTATAGAGCAAAGGAAACTACCACTGAGAATAACATGTCTTAATATATAGTTCTCAGGAAACTGTTGATATCCAAACAAAGATAAAAAAATTCCAATGATAGTAAAAACATAATGGAGAAAGAAACATAAACAGCATCATCTAAACAGGTACATATAGGAAACCTTACAAACAATCCCTAGCTTTTTGATAACACTATACAAAATGCTTTTCCAAGTGATATGGGAAAATAACTTGGAATTATGTTTAACACCAAATACCAGGACTACAATCAGAACCACTACTTACTGTGCAACCTATGCAGAGTGAATCTTGGAGCTGAAGCACAGAAGAAGATTAATTTTTGTTTTTTCTGAGTTCAATGTTTTTACTTTGAGTAACACTGAAATATATGTTCACTAGCTTATTTTCTGTAAACCAAAATATTGTACAGGATTTAACAGGATATCAAAAACAAGTACTGTCAGCACATAAATGATGCCTTTCAATATTAGCAGCACAGAAAAGTACAGAAAACTAAAATATTCCTGTCTTAAAAAACAACAGCAACCTGCTAACTAAAGTTTCATGCTATAGCAATATAAAGTGGAGTCTATAAATCCACTCCAGTACAGTGGAATAACAAGCAACATATGAGCTTGAAAATTTTGGATCACTTCACATGCAATCATAAGCCAAACTTTTTTTTGTCTACAGGTATTTCGTGGGTAAAAATGAGAAAGACTTACATCCATTAAAAACCAGAAAGCAAAGCAGAATTCATTGTGCTGTTCAGGAACAAGTAGCTGGCTCTCTAGAGTGGCTGTACCAATCCCATCACTGTACAAAAACTTTCCTAAAACAAAAATTTAGATATAAAGTATATTTCAAATTACTATATAGTAAAAATAGCCTCTAACTTTATATTTTTAACAAAATCAATATGTATATTCAAAATCATTTTCACTCCCTGACCTCATTACTTTACAAGGATGTGAAAACAAAACAGGGAATAATAAATATGGTAATATTGCCAAAATGGTAAAAATTAAATATACAGTAGTTATAAAACTTAAAAAAGGAAGATAAACTGACTTTCAATTACAATCTTTAAAGGAATAAGCATACAAATACACAACCTATGTATTCATGTTACTGCCTATTTATTTTCTAAAATCAACAACAAAATATCTTTCTTTCCTCAACAAACCTTCACTACTGCCACTATGATCACTGTCAGGAGCATCCATTCCTAGGGCATCGCTACCCTTTCCTTGTAACCAGTTGGTGTCATCGGTGTTATTTTCAGTGTTCCACAAGTTCTGCCACCCACAAGTTCCCCATTGAAAGGTACAAGTTCCTGGAAAAATAATTTTATACTGAAAATACAACCCAGCTCTACAGCAAAACAATAAAATGCATAGATGCTGCTACTTTACTTCATTACAACTATGTATACATACACTTTGCTAGTGAAAGAACCCATTTCTAATTTTTGAGAGAGGTAAGAAGATTTAGTCCAGTGTCATCAAAATATCCTAGCAATTTCAGTGTTGAGCTTAGTATTTCCATCTAAACCTAAATCAAAATATAAGCCTTAGAGTTTTTCTGAACCCTCTGATATTCAAGGTACACCCACAATATTTTCCTTCTGTATAAAAGTTTTCATCTGCTATGTAATGGATAAATCATGGAACTCTCTTGGGAAGTTTAGTTTTTGATACATAATTGCAAAAATTTAACAAAAATGCCCTATGTACAGATTTAATCAACCATAAGCAAAAACAAAACCTTTTCCATAAAATTTACTCCTGCAAAATATCAGATCTTTCATTGCTATGTGACTCTTAAAACTTGTTTTAACTATCACAAGGACAAGCATAAAATTTGTGTTTTAAGGATCACAAAGACAAGCTTAAAACAAATTAACATTAATTATTTCAGTTCACTATACCTATCTTAGGACACATTCCCTTGACTAGCTTGACATCATCTAGTACCATGAAGCCTTTCTTGTCATACTGCTGCTGCTTTGCTTCCCATACAACTTCAAAGTGGGTCTTGCCTGTTGGTATGGGGATATTGGCCCACATCCAAGTGTAGCCATGATTGCCTAAAAGGAAATGGAAGATTTTAATGCCTTCTAGGTCATAATAAGATGCAACAGCTTTAGTTATCAGGCTGAATTACGAATTTAAAAGGTCTGTGCGTTTCATACACTCTCATCACCTTATAAATACAGTTTCCTCTTGTGATATACAAATACCTAAATTTCAGAATTTTTAATAAAGGGCACTGTATTATGAAATTAATTTTAACATGTAAAACTTGTTCTTATTAGTACATGAATCTGTCTTTGAAAATGAGACAAAAACGATAAAAACCAGGATATGCCAGCCTCACTCTAAAAATGCAGACAAGCCATTAAATGTATTGAAGAAGCTGCCATAAAATAATAATAATAATAATAATAATAATAATAATAATAATAATAATAATAATAATAATAATAATAATAATAATAATAATAATAATAATAACAATAATAATAGTATTTATACTGCAAATAATAGCACATAATATTCTACAATGATAATACTGTACAGTATACAGTGATCACTGCAATAAGAGCATAATGATCTTAACTTGGTTATTTCAATTTGACACATTTCATATTTTCAAATGTTAACCAAGAACCTTTAAGAGCACTTTAAATTCTGTAGTATCTGGAAGGCCAAAGCATGGTAATTTTTTCTTTTACAAATACATGTCACCATATAATACACTTAAAACAGAAATTCTCAGTAAATAAAGGTGGACAAATGTTACAACTGATAAGAGAAGTAAACAGCAAAAGCATGAAACCTACATTTATTTCATCCTCCTTACAACATACATCAGTTTATATTTACCATTTTCTTTCCAAGCTGCTGAAGGGAAAATATCCAAACCATGTCGCACGTATACTGTCAATGTGTCCTTTGTAACTTGGCCGTTATGCATATACCAAAATGAAAGACACTGAGGCTCCTCTCTTTCCATTGTGAACTCAGGTGTGACCACTTTACCTACGACTCCATCTTTCCCATCAGTTAATGGAACAATCAAATAATGACCTGTTGGAAATACAGTACATTTCATTAAAATTACAGATTTTACAGAAACAATGTGCTCTGATGCATCTTGATTACATTTTGTATAAAGGAAAACAGTGCTATCATATGTCATTTCATTGCAAAGAAAACCAGAAAATCAATGTATGTTACAAATGTTATAACAATATTGCCACTTTAAAGCAAATGTGTCTACATAGCAGATGAGAAATTTAAATAAAAATGGAGTTCAAGGTCTTCCCTATAACACCTATATTTCAAAGATCACCACATCTCCCTTACCGTAACCAGTGTTGTAAGTGTGATCTTTGCTAGGATGGGGGAATGTCATATTGTCAATCTTTGGAGACATCCAAAGCCAATTCCCTTGGCCTGACTCAAACTTGAAACCACATAGAGAGTCCTCAAAATCACACATTGCTAATAAAAAAAAAAGCATACTTAAAATGTGGAAAATATCAATGAAGAATATTAATATTCTAAGTAGTTTGTAACTACTGATTAATTAATAATATTCCAGCAACAAAATAAGATAGCAATCACCCAATCACATCTGGGAATAAATGAAAGAGACCTGTAAGTTAAAACTAAAAAACATTAAATACTTAAATACCATTATTTTAGTTATTAATGCCATTAATTATATAACAATTCTTGTACTGTAACTTAAACAAATGTGCAGTATATGCTGAAACAGTTTCCATTGCATTTACAGTACTTTCAAAATACTGTACCATAATACAACTTACTCTCTTCTCCTGGAGTGTCAGTAGGCTCAAGAGCATCACAAGGTTCATCATGAAACTGAATTTCATCCACTGCCATGGTTCCATTTCTGCGTGGCCCAGTTTCGCCTTCGATGATTACCTGATCAAAGAAACCAATAACAAACTATATACGTACACACAAATGTGCACATGCACAAATCACAGTACTACATACTGTGCATGCCATATATTGTGCATGACATATACAGTACAGTACATATATGTTCAGTACTGTATATACAATCATCATCATCATTGCATCGCTGCCAATGATGTGTGACACACTGGGGCCTTTGTGAAATGCCACCACTCATATCCTTCCTGTGCTTTATCTTCCATAAACATTCACTCGTCCCCAGCCACCCCTCTTACAGTTCTCATAATACAACCAGGAAATGTATAACTTTGCAAATTAGTCATACTGTATTGTGCTAGAGCCTGCTCAATGGAATTTGAAAAAACAAAAGCATGAGAAAAAAATTATTTCAACCTACAGTACAAAAATTACATGAGACTTCATGAATCACATATGAAAAATACATACCGAAACAGTGTCTTTAAAATCTATGTCAGCGTGTGCTGCTATCCATTCATCGCCCTGAGGGTTACCTTGTGTCCAGACTGCTGTACCTTTATCTGCAGATCCAACCCTGTCAGGAAAAACATATCTCATTAACATCTTTACAGAAAAATAACAAAAGATGACAGACAAATGAAATGCTAAGTCTATAAATGACTAGTAACCTGATGAAGTCAAATGAATTTGCAACACTAGTTTTAGCATAAACAATATAATTCTACCAAACAAATAATTTGTTAGACAAAAATCATAGATACCTCACCTAAGATAGCAGACTAAAAGGACTGATAATTTTAAATTTTACCCTTGTAAAGTAACAAAAGTACATTTATTTACCTTGACAGAATGGAAAGGCTTCCTGGGTTGACTCCATTGAGGTAGTAATAAAAAGTAAGGCACCTCGTTGGAGCAGCCTCTGACGCAGCCAAAGGAGGAGACTCAAGCCCAGCTATGCCCTCCCCAGTCATGATGATGTAATAATGGTCTGTTTAAAAAAAACAATCAACAGTAGAGGTCAGAAAGAACCAGAAGGGTTTAGCAATATCTTAGGGCTAGATCTGTTACACTACAGCTACCTGATTTTGGTTAGATTTCCAATACAATTTAATATTTCCTATCACTGCAGGTTAGTAGGTCATGAAAAGATCATCATTCAGCTCTGAAATTCAAAATATTTATTCTTGCTCACTTCAGAAATTCAAGCAACCTCCATTCAGATTAATTTCTGAAACCCAGTCAAACCTTATGATTATTTCATTACTGAGTCCCAGTTAATCAAGAACATTTTTTTCTGTACTAAAGAAACAATTATTACTTACATGACTTTCTGAACTTCAATCAAACAATCCTATTACATACACTTCCGAAAATTACAATCCGTTTTATAATTTGATTTTTATCAAATACCTCGACAGTATCCATTAAAACCCTTTCTACATTATTGTATTTCCCAGATGTAATATTATTTAATAGGTTTTCACTTTGGGTTTAGAACACTTTCCCAACATTAAATCACTTCTACTAATTTTTCCACGAGTCTGAAATCATTTCCATTCCCACTTACTCTATCCTCATTTCCTCTGAACCTTAAATCCTTATTATTCCCATTTACCTCCAAACATGGTAAATAATTCATCCTAGTTTTATAACATTAAAAATCACTTATAATATTTATCATTGCCATTTACTTCTGAACTTTACATCATTTTTCTATTCTATCCATTCAGGAGCTTTAATTTTACTAGCGCCTACAACCTAAGCCAAACAGTTTTCACTCCTATTTTGCATTTATAAAAACTATGGCACTTTTCTCACCATTCACTTCCGGCACTTGAGGCAAGGCATCTTCCCGCTTCCAGCTTGCATTAGGGTCGTCGAGTCTCGTCATGTTGCAAAGGTCATCCTTGAAACTGCAACCCCAAGTGTCCAGAAGCTCGCTTTGTTCTTCATCCTTGTGGTCATGTGCTTGGGTAGGAGTGACTGGAAGGTATTAAAGAAATAACAATAAATAATCCCTTTTTTCTGCTGAAGTAACTCAGCAATTAATACATGACTATAACAGCGAATATTGTCTCGTGTTTCTGTGGAGCCATCCCCTCTATTAGGGAAATGGAGCCATTCCCTCTATTAGGAAAATGGAGCCATTCCCTCTATTAGGGAAATGGAGCCATCCTCTCTTAGGAAAATGGAGCCATCCCCTCTATTAGGAAAATGGAGCCATCCCCTCTATTAGAGAAATGGAGCCATCCCCTCTATTAGGGAAATGGAGCCATCCCCTCTATTATGGAAATGGAGCCATCCCCTCTATTAGGAAAATGGAGCCATCCCCTCTATTATGTAAATGGAGCCATCCCCTCTATTAGGGAAATGGAGCCATTCCTTCTCTTAGGAAAAGCCATCTTAGGGAAATGCCATTCCTCTATTAGGGAAATGCAGCCATCATCCTCTATAAGGGAAATGGAACCATCCCTATTAGGAAATGGAGCCATCCTCTATTAGGGAAATGGAGCCATCCCCTTTATCAAATGGAAATGGAGGAGCCATCACCACTATTAGGAAAATGGACCCATAGAAATGGAACCATCCCTTTATTATTAGGAAATGGAACCATCCCTATTAGGAGCCATCCCCTCTATTAGAGAAATGGACCCATCCCCTCTATTAGGGAAATGGAGCCACCCCCTCTATTAGAGAAGCGGACCCATCCCCTCTATTAGGGAATGAATCATTGCTGAAAAGAGTAAATGACTGTTTCTTGGTGTCATATGTATTGCTAAATGATTAAAATAAATCGAGAGGTGTGATAATACACTTATCAGACTAAATATACAAGTAAGTAAGTATCATAATTATGGCATATTTTTTTAAAGCAAATTTAAACAGTATTACGATAAAATGCAGTTTCTGGTTACACCCATATTCAATCTATGAACCTACCTTTCCATTTATAGTGTCTACCGGAAACACTTCAGTGAGCCCAACAATTCTAAAATCAAACTGGTCTACAAATCAAGAATTTACAGCTCCATCATTATAGTTACTATTCTAGAAATTGCAAGAAAGGCCATTTGAAATGTCCCAAACCTTCATGGCTTGGAGCAAAGTAATCTTCACACACATTTATATATTCATCATGTTCCATATATACACATGCATATATATTCATTATATATATATATATATATATATATATATATATATATATATATATATATATATATATATATATATATATATATATATATATATATATATATATATATATATATATATATATAGCCTGCAGTGACTCGGGAGTATGCCCCTAACCAGGCCATGCATTGTTTCATTTTCACCTATCCCTTATTCACAATTTAATTTTCTCTAACATTTGTCCACAGTATTTTCCTTCATTCACCATTTCATATCCTCTGACTCAAAGCGAAGGAAAGAAATAAACTCTCGAGAGAGCAATGCACATTAAACCATATCAGCTTTTTCCCCACTGTTTTAATGGGATGGAATGGAATATATCATTTTGACCAAAGGCCAAGCGCTGGGACCTATGAGGTCATTCTGGCGCTGAAAGGAAAACTGAGAGTAGAAAACTGTAACAGGAGGAAAACCCTCGCAGTTGCACTAAGAAACAACTGTTAGGAGAAGGTGGAAAGTAAGATGACAGAAAGAGAATATGAACGGAGGTACAGTTAAAGGAATAAAAGGGGTTGCAGCTAGGGGCCGAAGGGACTCTGCAAAGAACCATAAAGCCGACCACAAACATTCTTTCCATGCAAAATTCAGAAGCAAAGTTGTTAAAAATGGCTTTACGCTAATAACACTAAAAAAAAAAAAAAAACCGTTCTCCACTTGTTCCTTCGCTTCCAGCATAATTCGAAAGAAAAAAAAGTAAAAGCCTTGAAATCCAAAAGGGCATGAAGAAATTTTCTTTCCGATCGGGATTCGAACCCACGCAGCAAATTTATATTAGAACTATTTACAAAGTACCTCATTTCTTCAGGAGCGAAGCAGACCTTTAAGCGTTTGCACAAGAACACTGATCAATTTAAGAAACAAAACTGAGCTACCACAAAATAAGCTTTGAAGGAATTATGTGGCCTTCATCACCTACAATGAATAATTTCGATGAAAACATGATAATTCTTAGAGACACAAAGTAATAATTTCTTAATTAGTAATACAACTCTTGCACAAACTCCATCTAAAAAAATTATATGATGAACATCTACAAAAACAATTGCCTACAAAAAGACTAACTTAAATGAACGATTACCTTCAGTCGTTTAAAATATAACGTTTATCCTCAATTACTGTCACATATGAACGGCAAACTATCTGACTTCTTTTGTGATATAAACATTAAGAACTGGAGGAGTCATACTCCTTCCATGAAAGGCCGACGTGAAAGGAAACTACACGCTCGCAACCAGCCTCGGCGGATCTCTTCTAGATAGTGACCGCCGAGGGTTTTCGGGGGTCATTATCTAGGACTAATATTTCTTGGGGGTCATTATCTTTATGATATTTACAGAAAGTTAAGTATACCTTAGTTTTACCAGACCACTGAGCTGATTAACAGCTCTTCATGATATTTACAGTCTTTAGTTTATGTTTTTACGGTCGTCCCCAACTGGCTTGTACTAAACACGCCGCAAGGGTGGATACGTACCGGGTTAAAACCCTTGCGGGTCACTATCTAGTAAAGATCCGCCTCGGCGTATAAAAAAAAAAAAAAAAAAAAAAAAAAATCGGAGGAAAAAAATCTGACCTAATTTCGCAGATTTATTGGAACTGTGGTGGCATCAGAGACCTGAGTATTCCAGGAAAATGGGGAACACTTATTTTCAAATTCAACTTCCCTCTACTACCTCCATTTCCAAAGAGAAGTGGTCTCCTAACCACTTATACACTACATCACTATTCTAACTTCCTTTAAAAACATTAAAAACATAAACTGGTCTAGACTTTCATGTATTCCTTTACAAAGCGTCTATACGGTCACTTCTCAGCCTAATTGGTAATTTTACTATTAAAGTCGAAAGGCCTGGCACCACTCTGTTGTTTCTCTTTCCTTCGTGGCACGCCCTTTATTTACTATTCAAGTAAGTTGAACGTCGAAAAGAAACCTTCAAGTTTTCGCTTCAAGCGCTTTAAAATTTTGAAGCTTCAATTCCAGGAGAAATAATCTATATTTAATGAAAAAAACATAATGAAATCAATTTGCATATGAGAACAAGTGTAGCGTAGGTATCGAACATCATCAAGACCCTTAATAATTTATTATACATTTATAAAAAACTTTACAACTCTCGTAATTCAAAATATAAAACTGAAAACCACTATGCCTCTCATCATTCAATCAAAATATAATAATGATGGTAGTTGGGAAATATCGAGCATAACTGCAAACATAATTTCAATTACTAGCGATTCCCTTTGATTTCTTGAATACAATTGAATAGAATATAGACTTTAGGCTGAAGGCCAAGAGCTGAGACCTATGAGGTCATTCAGCGCTGAAAGAGAAATTAACAGTAAAAAGGTTTGAAAGGTGTAACAGGAGGAAACCCTCGCAGCTGCACTATGAAACAATTGTTCCAGAGGGTGGAAAGTCAGATGGAAGAAAGAATATGAACGAAGGTACAGTAAAAGGAATGAAGGAGGCTGCAGCTAGGGCCCGAAGGGACGCTGCAAACACCCTTAAGTAATGCCAACAGCGCACACGTGAGGTGCACTGACGGCACTAACCCCCTACGGGACTGATGTCTTGAACAAGTTGGCAAGGTAAGTCCTTAGAGTTTCTCGTGCACAGGCACTTCGTATCCTCACATGCGTCCTTGCAAGGCTTTTTTGAACCCTTTAGCCGATTCCTTATTTGCTCACAATAATACCTTAATACCCATGTCTCTGAGAACATCCCGAGGTGAAACTTTGGCTATTTATGCACACCTTAGGCATTCCTATTTGGCTCTGAGAACATTATTAGCCTAATATGCCTTTAGGCATTACCTTTTTCTAATAAGGTTATGTGTGGGTGTTCTCGGATGCTACTCGTAACAATTCGTTTTTGAGACGATAGTTACGTGTGCGGTATGTTAATGAGAGAGAGAGAGAGAGAGAGAGAGAGAGAGAGAGAGAGAGAGAGAGAGAGAGAGAGAGAGAGAGAGAGTGCTTTTCATTACCACTTTTTGTGTGTGTGTGTGTTTGTGCAATTCTTACCACCATTTTGGTGGTTTCACTCTACGAAAAGGTCCTCTGTGAAATTCTGCCATTCGCGTCTTTCCCGTGCTTTCACTTCAACAAATCTTCATCCATTCTTATCCTTATGTAATTCTACCACTGTCACGTACTATTCATCTAATTTTGGTTCAAAGGACAAATCCAATCCATGCCCAGTCATCAGACTCATAATGCTGTACTCTTCTTTAAATTCTACTCTCAAATTGGTAAAATCTCTCATATGTTTCACTGCCGTACCATAATTCATTATCGTATAGTCATACTGATCATAATGAACCAGAGTATAAGCTTTCCCCTTTCAAATGGAATTTCAGTTTATGTAATTTCCAAATCTTATTCAGCCATTCCACTGTTGATTTGCTTTGTTGGATCTTTCCTAGACAGTGACCCCCAGGGGTTTTTAACCCGGCATGTATCCACCTTTGCGGTGTGTTTAGTACAAACCCGCTGGGGATGACCATAAAAACATAAACAAAATACTGTAAATTTCGGAAAGATAATGACCCCCAAGAAATATTACAGTAATGACCCCCGTAAATTTGCTGGGGTCACTATCTAGGAAAGATCCGCTTTCTTGAGTCCTATTATCGTTGTTTTTAACACGTAAAAAATGCGCAGAAGTTTCTCCGGCGCAATCGAGTTTTCTGTACAGCGTATAATGTTGTATGAAACTTTCAGCCATGGCCCGGTGGTGGCTTGTGTTTTTGGCACCTATAGCGGTGCCAGACACGAGCATGGTTAACTTTAACCTTAAATAAAATCAACACTACTGAGGTTAGAGGGCTGCAATTTGGTATGCTTGATGACTGGAAGGTGGATGATCAACATACCAATTTGCAGCCCTCTAACTTCGGTAGCGTTTAAGATCTGAGGGCGGACAGAATAAAGCGCGGACGGACAGACAAAGCCGGCACAATAGTTTTCTTTTACAGAAAACTAAAAATTGCGAGGAAATTGGTTTCACTCGCTAAAACCTCACGCTTCGATGGAGTCTCATTCTCAATAAATGGAACCAATAGGTACGGACTGCTCTTCTTTACAATCTACACGTGACAGGAGTCCCCAGAATCTGCTTCGTCAGTGCAAGGCTTCTTTGTGAATTCCAAAATTTATTGTTAGCCGAGATAACTACCTTCAGATTATTCTCTGAACACTCGTAGATGGGGCTCAAGTTATTTAGAAAAATATTTTACCAAAAAACCCTCGCTGGCGGGGGTTATAAACTGGTAGATTATATGAATGGAGAACTAAGAAAAAGAAGGAAAACTATAACAATCAGAGATAATGGTCAATGACAATGTGAAAGGAAAAATAAGTTGCAGCCATGTAGAAGAGTTGTTAGATAAAAAAAAGTATACCTTAGTTTAACCAGACCACTGAGCTGATTAACAGCTCTCCTAGGGCTGGCCCGAAGGATTGGACTCATTTTACGTGGCTAAGAACCAATTGGTTACCTAGCAACGGGACCTACAGCTTATTGTGGAATCCGAACCACATTATATTGGCCGGCCGGAGAGTCGAACGCGGACCCAGCAGAGTGCGAGCCGAGTACGATAACGACCCGTCCAACAAGGAACTTGAGTATGAGCCAGAAATCGAAGAGTACTATTATCATTACTTGAATTGAATTGAATACAGAATTTAGGCCAAAGGCCAAGCACTGGGACTTATGAGGTTATTCAGCGCTGAAATGGAAATTGACAGTAAAAGGTCTGAAAGGTGGAGCAGGAGGAAAACCTCAAAGCAGTTGCACTATGAATCAATTGTTAGGAGAGGGTGGAGAGTAAGATGGAAGAAAGAGAATATGAAAGGAGGTACAGTAAAAGGAACGAAATGAGTTGCAGCTCATGGAGTACACGTAGTAACTCATGCAATCCAATACCCTTCTCCCGCACTCAGCAAAACATATTAAGAAAATTCTTAACAATGACAGACATGCAAATACATCATGGCCAATAAACCTCGAATGTTTGTAAGAGGCCGAAAGATTCTTTCCTACCCATTTTTAATTAACCTGACAAGAGAGCAAAAGAAAAATAGCTCAAAAATGACTTCCTTCCAACCAGTTCACTTCTAATCCATATTAAATACACCTGGTCACGTATTTTCTATTCAATTCACCTGTCTTCGAAAGAGCAAAATCATTGAAGACCCTTTTAATTAATTCTAATTTTTTCTGTTGGCTTTTATTTCTTTTTTCTTTTTTTTTTTGATCAGACAATGCCCGTACCTCTTGAGTTAAATATATCAGGTAAAGTTCAATGCTTACTAAGGTAAACAGTTCATGATATTATTCAACGTTCCCAATTCGTTCTTCTTCTTCTTCTTCTTCTTCTCTCTCTCCCCGTGGACCCGTGGTAATCTTCCTTATCTAAATTCATGCAAACACTCAAACTCAACTCTTGTTTACTCGTCCACTCACCTTTACACTCAATCAATTACTCATTGGTGTCGTCAACTCCCCTCCTCATGTCTGTCAATTCCCTCTCTCATGTCAAGTTAATATCCCGTATTCACTGGGCATCTTCGTCTCTCTCTCTCTCTCTCTCTCTCTCTCTCTCTCTCTCTCTCTCATACTTATAGAGAGCAGAAACAGAAGAAGATCTAATGTTCTGTTAAATAAGATAGCAGTCAAGTAAGAGAATAAAAGAAAAAGTCTTGGGAACCCTCTAACATGGCCATAAAAAGCTTTGGATCCCTCAGTTACTGTCGGAATTAAATGAGAGAATTTGTGGTGGGCGACACTACATATGAGAATCAGCAGAAAATGAATTTCCAAGGTGCGACGACATATGAAAAATTGAAAAGTAAAAACTGTACGTCATGACAGCCACTGATTATATATATATATATATATATATATATATATATATATATATATATATATATATATATATATATATATATATATATATATATATATATATATATATATATATATATATATATATATATATATATATATATATATATATATAACTTATGTATGTGTATGTATGTACACACATATATATATATCTTATATAAATATATATATATGATATCATATTTGTGTGTGTAAATGTGGAATCAAGTCATTAAACCCCTTTTTGATACCGAACATAATTCTGAATGGTTATACAAAACAAAATTATAAAATAAAAAAAGCTTCAGGAGCGGCAAACCTCCCCAGAAAATACATATTTTCTATCTCTCCCTTGTCTTCGGTAAAATGTTAGTCCAAATCCGGGCTTAACTTCTTCATAATCGAGAAAATAAACACACAAGTAAACAAACAAACCGAATAAAAAACAAATCATTCGTGATGGAAGTGATATATAATACTTTATGGTCAACGATAAGAATCGCACTCTTTAAGACCTATTCAAGGCGTTCTTTAAATTGGCATCAATAATTATCCTCCAACCGCTTACAAACGAAAACCTGTAAGATCCTAAAACTGTTGGACTTTTACAAACGAAACCTGAGATCCTAAAACTGTTGGACTCGAGAGAGAGAGAGAGAGAGAGAGAGAGAGAGAGAGAGAGAGAGAGAGAGAGAGAAACGGCAGCATCGCCAGAGTAACTCTTACCTTGAAAAGCCGCCAGAACCCAAAGGATTCGGAGTAACAAAAACAAAGTTCCTCTCTCCGCCGCCATGACGACGAAGGTTTCGAGAAACGAAATCAGAAATTAAGTCTTCCACAACAGCGTTCGAATCTCGGTAACAAATATCTATTTCCTACTGTACAAATATAACGAGTAACGTCACTGTCACCAGCAGGACTAGAAATGGCATCGATTAGAACGCCCTTCTGTACGAGAGCTACTGTTTGTGTTAAAAGATTGAGATCTCAATCAACAGCTAAACCACAATAATAGACATATGACTGATAGATGACACATCCGCGCCAGGGAGGAGAGATAAGGAAAACTGTACGTAAAAAGAATGAAATCTAAAATTGCTCGGTCATTATCTTGAGATTAAATAACAAAAGTTACTGATTGCAGAAACCGCGGATGGAATGTTGCAACCAAGAATTGTACAATTGCTACTCTCGCATTATATGGGACTTCTAAAAATGCAAGTATACATGCGTATACTTATTATATAAAGTCCATGGGAGTGTGTTTATGCGTAAAGGCACATGCTGTACATTAAAGAGCCAAGTAGGCCTATATTCATTGATAACGCTCAAGCTATGACAAAAAAGTAACCCTCTGTTCCGATTACCGCAAAAATATATACGATGAAAACAAATTTGATTGAAATACCTAAAGTTCGAATACCTAAAGGTTTTGAAAATTTTATCAATCCATCATTTTTAAGCTAGACGCAGCATGCATATATATATATATATATATATATATATATATATATATATATATATATATATATATATATATACATATATATATATATATATATATATATACATATACATATATATATATATATATATATATATATATATATATATATATATATAAATGGGGCTGTGTGACACTTTTCAGGTCATCACGTCCCATATTTTACTGTGGTAGGAAACGATTTCTTTCTTTTCAGTGTGAAACTTCCACTTTGCTTCTGTTGTCATTCGGGGTAGGTCTCAAGCTGGCAACTTTTCCACATCTCCAGGCATAAGTTATGTAATTTAACTCAGTTGCCTCGCCATCGGCGTTTTTGTTGAATAGTCAGAGGTGGAAGAGTACGTGTGACGAAAGATGTAACTCTTGCATTGGAGAAAATTTTCGGTTGTGATTCTCTCTCTCTCTCTCTCTCTCTCTCTCTTTCTCTCTCTCTCGCTCAGGAACCAATTGGTTCTTAGCCACGTTAAATAAGTCTAATCCTTCGGGCCAGCCCTAGGTGAGCTGTTAACCAGCTCAGTGGTCTGGTAAAACTAAGGAATACTTCACACTCTCTCTCTCTCTCTCTCTCTCTCTCTCTCTCTCTCTCTCTCTCTCTCTCTCTCTCTCTATATATATATATATATATATATATATATATATATATATATATATATGAATATAAGAAGGCCCATAAAACATTATTTAAACGTTGAAACCATATATTTCAGGTACTTGCTTCTGTGCCCCTGTTCACTGGTAGAATATGGATGTTACAAGGGTATATATACAAAACATAAAGGTGTGACCTTAAGGCTCCGATGGTATGACGGTGACCGTTTCCTAAGAAGGAGGAGAAAGACCAATTCCTAGTGGTTTTTGGCCTCATTAGCTCCCGTTTGGCGATGGATCTGGAGGTCACGTTTCTTGGGTCATCTTCAGCAAACCAACAATATGAACCTGTCAGGAGGACATTGGAAATCGGACGACATCGACGCCTTAATCCTCAGACCCCTCCTGAAGAAGATGACCCAAGAAACGCGACCTCCAGATCCATCACCAAACGGGAGCTAATGAGGCCAAAAACCACTAGGGAATTGGTCTTTCTCCTCCTTCTTAGGAGACGGTGACTCTTAGAAACGGTCACTGTCATACCATCGAAGCCTTAAGGCCACACCTTTATGTTTTGTATATATACCCTTGTAACATTTCTCTGTCCATATTCTACCAGTGAACAGGGGCACAGAAGCAAGTGCCCGAAATATATGGTTTCAACGTTTAAATAGTGTTTTATGGGCCTTCTTATATTCATATTACACTGTAGTATTACAGGAAAAGACATTCATATATATATATATATATATACATATATATATATATATATATATATATATATATATATATATATATATATATATATATATATATATATATATATATATATAATATATATATTAAATAAAAACGCCGATGGCGAGGCAACTGAGTGAAATTACTTAGCTTATGCCTGAAGAAGTGGAAAAGTTACCAAACTGAGAATTAGGCTACCCCGAATGACAACAGAGGCCAAAGTGGAAGTTTCACACTGAAAAGATGGAAATCGTCTCCCACCCACAGTAAAATATGGGACGTGACGACCTGACAAGTGTCACATAGCCCCACAAGAATGGAAGGAATGTGTTCTTCAGTTTAATTTAAGAGTCCATAAATAGTAATATTAAATAAAAAAAAACCAAGATCCAACCTTAGACTTCCCCTAAAGAGGAGAACGGCCGCAAAGCCATGGATTCAATTACATTCCATAAGAAACGGGATATTAAGCCGGCTCAATATGACATTAAGTAAAAATGGAAGACCAAATGTCTAAATTGTAACCAATTTATCTTAATTCGCTTCAGAAAATTTAGCATTAAAAACTGTATAGATTGTAAGTGTCCGGATTTAATTAACATCTTATATCATCAATAAAGTAACTGAATGGGAGAGAAACTGATCCAGGATGAAACTTTTCGGGGACACACTGTTCAAACCGTTATTCCACACGTAAAAATAAACTGAAATTAAATGCCGTTTCGAAATTTCGAGAGCTTAGTAATAATAGCATGGTTTCCAAAGAAAAAGTAAAATGCCTCCTCGAAGCAGTTCGTGAAATAGCATGAAACACTCGTTATACATCACATAAAACGGTAAATAAAACGACTGGCAAAGTGTCAGTGATCGCTTCGAAAAAAAGAAGAAGCACAATTCTGCCCAAAAAAATGTATGGTCTAACAATAGCAGGACACTAGCCTACCCCCATCTACATATGGCAAAGAAAACATGTTCCCGGGTTAGTCATAATTTGGCTACACCACGATTGTTATAGTGTGGATTTTGATCCAGACATAGTGTACACGACGCGTAATTTGCACTACCTTCAGATTACTCAAGTTTAATTAGTGTTCATGGTCTAATTCAGAGAAAACTATAAGAAACGTCCTAAGTACTAACTCGGCCTATGCTAGGTCTATGAAAGTTACTGGACATCTATAGGCTAGTCATGAAAGGTTCACAGCCTTATCAGTCATCTGTGAACGAAATCTAACAATATCCACTTACCATCTTCAACTTCAGATACTTCAGTACACAGCTGAAAGAATTATCGTCACAACAGAAACTGAAAAACAATATCTATGCACACTTGACACTAGGAGCTCAAGTGTGATAGCGTTCCATTGTTTTTGTTTGCCCTCTGCTGAGCCTGGTCGCGTTCGTAATGGATCAAGTAATATTTTTTGGCACCAATTGTCTAATTTCCTTAAGCTAAAATTATAAGGTATTAATAAGAATCGATGTTAAATTTTAAAGGAGATGGTCGCATAAAAATAGTAATTATATATAATAATTTGTGAATGAAAAGTATTGGAACATAGTATGTAAACAATGTGAGTGACGTCATTTTCAGAAATGTACCGGGATAATTAGAGAAATTTACAGTCTTTTGTTTGTTTTTTACGCTCATCCTTTCGATGATACGTGGGTACGTTAAAGGTAACAGTGAAATTCTTCATCAGTTACAATGCTTTCTCATGCTGGAGGAGAACCTTAGCTTAGGCCTTTAGGCTAATTTATCCATGGCGGATGACACGGAGTTACAAAGTGTAGACAGCCTAAGCCATCCTTGTTAGAGGTAAGTGGCGTTTCCTAGACAATTTTCTTACATTTGCAAGTTATGTAAATTAGACTGTAGTGTACCCAGATAGCCTAGTTTGAGGTAGCCTAAACTTGGGCTACTCCCAGCACCAATTTCATTTTCTAAGCGTGATGTTAGTTTGGATAAAGGTTACTCTCACGTCTATAGGCTAATCAAGTACAAAATTAAGTAGCCCTGTATTTTTTACTGTTAATTTTTATGCAAATTGGGTGAACTGGACATAACTTTGTTTAGAAATGGGTGGTGTACATTACAATGCCTCTTTAAGTGGAACAAAATGTAGGGACTACAAAAGGAATTTGGGATTTGCATGGGAAAATTTAAAAACCAGTGGAGTACAGATACACATCCAGCCTGATCTACCCCAAGTCTAACCTAACTTATGATGCATGTCTTGCCCGACCCAGGGTTAGAAAACCCACACCTAACTTGACCTAGGGAATTATAAATCATTTAGTGAAGTACAGATCCTAATCCTACCTTTTCTTACCAAAGTCAGGGGTCCGGGTCCTACGTGTTCAAGAGGGGATTAGCTAAGAAAATCTATTATAAAAGGAACCATACTAACCTAATGTACCCTGCCTAACCTAACCTAGTAGGCTGTGTTACTTAGATGGGGCTCCGCCCCCAGACCCCCTTGGTAAAGGAAACTCCACTTTTTACCAAAAGTTCCACTATAACACTGCACATGCATGATAGCAAAAATATAATCAGTTCTGAGGTTAATTACAGGTTAATTACAGTCGACTGACAAAAATTAAAGGCAAATTTTCAATAATCAACAAAAATACTATAGAAAAAGTCAGTTTCCTAGGTAATATCCAACGTGGAGCTAATACTTAGTTTTACATTTTTTGGAATTAGAAATGTGTAATAGGCTAATCAAGCATTTCCAACATAATTATTGTCAAATTCATCAAAATTACTGCAAAACTGTCATAACCCCTTTTTCACAAATTGCTTACTAGTCAATAAATACTTCTTTTCAGAATCAATTTTCGCCCAAATACCATGTTTTTTACTAATTAGAGCCAAACTTATGAGAGAAAACCTTCAGGGATGTTCAGGTTAAGGCACAGATAGGCTATCTATGGTTTTGTGGTATTATCCCACCTCTCAAGCCGCTCTTTTCTTCATAGACTGGATACCTAATTCTTCCTTTTTTTCCTTGAGTAAGGTTACAAGCCACGCTCACGTGGCCATGTCATCCTTGACATCACACATTCCAGGATGTACAGGTTACAGGAGTCATCCTTCCCCAGCTCACTATTGTGACAAAGAAGCTGACATTTTGAGGTGGGATACCAGTACTAGTCCTAATCTTGAAAGAAGACTGAATCTCCGTAGATATAGCATATAAGCTTAAAGTTTATATTCACATAGGAACAAATGGTAAATTTTAAGATAGATATACTAACATGAAGACTTCTCTCATAATCCCACCGCTAACCAGCTCTGCATTTGCCCAGATGCCACAGGAACTGTTGGCTATGGACATAAGAATGCTTTAGTAGATAAGCTTAACCTCCAGGACAGATTGGTCCTTACTTTCTTACACTGGAAAAGGTTTTTCAAGGTTTTGGAACTTCAATGATCAACCTGTTTGCCACACGTTTTTATATATAGGAAATTCACTGGGTTCTAGATCCTATGGTTGTCATTTGAAATGCTTTCAGCAGCCCCTGGACCATTCTTGCTATCTTTGCCTTCCATCCTGTAAGTCTGATTTGCTGAGAGATCAACCTAGATCTTAGGTTAGGTTAGGATGCAACTTGAAAATGGCACTGCCACACTTTAAAGGTTTCAAAGGTTAGTCAGAGGGTCAGAGCCCCCTACTCAAGCAGGACCCAGCAGCATAGATTAGGTTAGTATGTATTTCTGTAATTACCAGTACGGCATTTACATATTTTTTATTTTTGATATTCCTTATACTGTAGTTACTTATTACACATGGATCGTTTATTTTTCAGCGTACTTCCCCAACATTGTTTTTCATTTACCATTTTTGTTCTTTACCAAAATACTATGGTTTCCTATTTGGGTGCTTCATAACTGCTAAATGTAAGGATAAGAGGAACACAAAAAGGAGTTGGTTGCACCACCAACAACGGACAAAATTCTATAAAACACAAGATTAGCTGTCAGGAAAATATTTTATCATATTAGTTATCTTTAGTATCTGGTTCTGACATAAAACTGTTGTCATTACAACACGATATGCACATGGTTAAGCGTCACCATGAAAATGTGTCTGAAGTAGGCATTTATATTCAAGGGTAAATGTTTGTTATGATTAATATCCTTTTACAGCCAAAGTGGCCTATGATATCTATTGTTTCCTCATCAAAAAGTCAAAAACTGATGAAGGTTTTGTTACATTATTTATATATGTACCACAGATGCAGAATAGTTGACATTTCCATTCTATCTGTAAGTCTTTCACCATTGCCTACAGTAGAGAACTTTTTATCCTAGTTGAAGAGGACACTGACCAAAGATCAAACCTACAATTAGAGGAGTCATTGATATATTTGTTGTTGGTATGCAGGCCATTAGGCTATACATATAGGTAAATGTAATTTCTCACCAAGATTAAATGAAGTAATGCAGGTTGATGAGTAATAACAATTACATTGTTTTTCCATAAGGCATTCAAGATTCTTGTTGACAATAAGCAAGGTCGTAAATGGATAATGTAGTTAGTATTTGTGGCTCATACCCCAAAAATGGGTAAGGTATTTTGTAAAAGAATGGTCCATCCATATCGTGATCTATACAGTATTTTGTTATTCTTTCACCTTGTGAAAAAATCTTTGTCTCAGAGTTTGAAATTATTCATAATTTTAGATATCACATACTGTATTTTTCATTTGTGGTATTCCAGTACCTCTATAGCTTTTCTAAGAAAAAGTTGAAATATCAAGAGTAAAGCAGCTTTTAGTTTCTTCAGATGCCTTTAATGCCAGAGATAAAACTTCCCTGAACACAGCAGTCCTGTCATGTAAATTGGAAAAACAACAAAAACAATATAATGTTTTATTGTTCTGAAAAGATAAAAACATAGTTGTTGAAGTAGGTAAATCTTAGTTTGTGAAATCAAAATGAAATAGGGATTCGTTTTGCAGATTTGTGAATGTTTATACAGAACATGCCTTTAGTAGAGATGGCTATGAAGCCTGTTATTCGTGTGTTCTTGGCAAAGGTATTTATAGTAACAGAAAGGTTTGAAAGATTGAAATACAACAGTCCTTGGTAAATTGGGTCTAGGTTAGAGTGGAATAAAATTAGGTTAGGATGTGAGGTCTGAACTGCTTTTGTCACAAATTACGAGTTAGGTCACAAGGCAGTTCAATGTGGATGTAGCAATGCTTAACATTTTCTGTGCTTTACATTGAGTTTTAACCCACTTTTGTCTTTCATCAGAAAATTTTAGTGGGCAGTTTTTTTAGATACACAGCCGTGTCCAGTTGAAGACTGCAGTGTCATAGCCATTTATTGTTCAAGTTAGATATATCTACAGTTAGTCCAGAGTGGTCTGTCTAGTGTTTTCATATTTATGCTTGCTTGTGGGTATTGAATCCTGAACTTTCGTATTTGTTTTATTTTTAGGACGGAAAACATATTTGAAAACCAGGTTTCCATATTGGTAGTCCAAATATTGAATCCACTGATGTTGCTGTAGTTGCTATATCCAACTCCTGCTGCTCTTCCTGTGGGAGTGCCCACCTTGTCCATGGATGTGGGCAAGGCTGGGTGGAAAACGATCTAAGCTTAATGGAGATGGAAGAAGTACCCCCATGCTTTGTCGTCTTCTTCTTCGTTGTCATCCTCTTCCTCGTCGTCCTCCTCCACACATTCTTCTTCTTAATACTCTCAGGACCACAGGAAGCATTAGAATAAGGCTCAGAAAGCAGCCCTTAGCAAGGAGTCTATGAAGTTTTCTTATGGCCATCACCCCTCTGTTTGGCATGACGCAAATACTGTACTAGTGAAAGTTTGCAGGGGCTTATGATCGCAGGTGAGATGGGTACTTCAGTGCAAGGGATTACACAAGACCATTTTCCTACGTGTGAGTCTTCTCATACACTTTCACTGGTGCGCTGCTGTGGTCTTTCCCAGTCACCTGTTGTGGCCAGTCCCAGGACATTTGCGCTATCATTTGCTGGAATGGCCGTAAACCCGTGTGTAGCAGTGACCTGTCCTAGTAGCCTGGCTCATGGTTTGCTCAGTGCTACATTGACCTGTGCACAGTCTGCCTCATGTGAATAGTGGGGCCATCCTGCAGTGAAATTGACCACATGCGATCACTGCATCACCTTCCATTCTTGATGTTGTCGAGGTCTTAGCCTGGATGGTCATCCCAATTACCAGAGTAGAAGTGGAATCAGGCTTCATAGCGCCCATACAGGCCTAGTTTATGAGTGCAGCGGTCTTGGGGAGGCATCCAGAGTGACTCTTATATATATTTAATGTTTAGTAATGCTGAAAATTTCGTGCTTGCTTGTTAAAACAGATGCGGTTGTTGAGACATCCTTTTTTTTATTTTTTTGCTTAATCACGTTTTATACCGTGAAGTTGATAGTATTTAAAAGTCTGCTGAAAACAATAGCCTCATTGTTGGAGAGCTGTTAATCAGCTCAGTGGTCTGGTAAAACTAAGGTATACTTACTTTTACTGCTTAAGTATATGTTAAGTCTGTTTTTATTTATAAGAATTACAAGATTGCTACTATGTAAAGGTAAAACATTCGCTGAAAATTCTCTCTCTCTCTTTCTCAGAGAAAAACAAACCGTGTTCATTCTTTAATAAAGTAACTTGAACCTGCTCACCTCTCACATAGAGCAATATATTACATTTGCAGCGGTTGATGTACAAATAACTGTTAATTAGGCCTATATATTTATTTCTGCCGACGTTGACCTACGGTGATGTGGCCTCAGTGTAACATGTAGACGGAAAGGCCGGTCCCTCTCTCCTACATAACGAAAACACAATCGAAATCCCGACTCACTCCGACTGACAACAGTGTTGCCGGTGAAGTGACACTGTTTCGCTCCCAGGGAACATTTTTTTCTCTCGCGTGTTTCCCGCAGACTCGCAACGGCGATGTTTATTGTGTCAACAGTCGCCTTGCTTCCCTCCTTTCTTTCTTTCTCTCCCCTCTCTCTTTCTTTCATTCTTGCTTTTTTTTTTCTCGTTTGACTTTTGAGTCCTGTAGGGCTTTAGCCGTCTGTCCACCTGTCACTTGTTTCTGTCTTCTGTTCCGCTACTTGCCCACCGCCGTCTCTCTCTCTCTCTCTCTCTCTCCTACCCGCTGTTCTTGTTTAGTTTCTCCGCTTCCCAAATTCTGTCTATCACTCTCGAAGATCGGGATCGAAGTGTTCGTGAGATACGTTTTGATGATGAATAATAATATTAATAATAAGTTGGTTTAAATATACACTAAGGAATTCTGTGCATATATAAATGAACATACAAGGAAATTAATGCAATATGACAATTTTGTAAATAAAACAAATAACCATGTCACGATGTGTCTAATGATAGAAATATGCTCATGGCCAAATATTATCAGCTACTAGGATGAAGTTGTTAAATTGAAAACTAAAGGTTGGAAGTTGATGTTCTGATTAATTGCACTCTCTCTCTCTCTCTCTCTCTCTCTCTCTCTCTCTCTCTCTCTCTCTCTCTCTCTCTCTCTCTCTCTCTCTCAAGTGGTTTCTTGATTTTCAAGTTAGAAATGTTAAACAATACGAAGTTAAATTTGCCTTTGTAGTGTAGTGGCTGTGTGTATTTTCAATATACGTAATATTCCACCCAGGGAAAAATTAATAAAAAAATTATGTAATTACATTAATTCCGAATTCATCGAAACTGTTCAGATCCCGCAAGGTGAGTCGTGTGGGCCCACTTTTTTCCCCCATTCCTGAAGTACTTCCTCCGGTCCTTGTCTTCGATGTCTCGTCGAGTTGTTTCGTATAGACTTCGAGTGCTCGTAGGAGGCCCTTCAGTAGACATTGCTAGTGGTGTGGTGATTATCAGTGTACGGAGGGACCTTGAGAGAACGTTAAGTGACGACTCCAGCTTTGTATGGAGGCAGGGGTGATTTTATTTTTCTCTTTTTCGTGGTTGTGGGGTAAGAAAAAATACTTAGGGGTCGTGTACATGTTGTGAATGTACAGAAAGAAAGGATCGTCGTTTTCTCTTAAATCACCAAGGATGTTTCTCTCTCTCTCTCTCTCTCTCTCTCTCTCTCTCTCTCTCTCTCTCTCTCTCTCTCTCTCTCTCTCTCTCTCTCTCTCTCTCATGAGAAAAATAGATATTGAGTGGATTTATGTTCTAAAAAGTCCCACATCAAGGAAGAAATAGTGAAATACTACTAACCACACAAACTATAATAGAGAGAGAGAGAGAGAGAGAATATACATATATATATATATATATATATATATATATATATATATATATATATATAGAGAGAGAGAGAGAGAGAGAGAGAGAGAGAGAGAGAGAGAGAGAGAGAGAGAGAGAGAGAGAGAGGCTGAAGTGTATGGCAGTAAACAGAGCAGTGAAAAACTAAATGCCTCATTCCGAGTTTCCTGTCAGTTTAGCCTTTCAGTAATGTGAAATCCAGGAACCTTTTACTGGCTCTTAATGATTATGGAGGCTTAGGTTCAAAAGGTGTTTTCCGTTTGTGTTTTTTTTTAATAGAAACTTGATTAATTTAGCTTCAAAGTCTTGTTTTTTTCTGTAAATTATTAGCTAGAAGGGTTTCTTTTAGCACGTGATGAATTGGTAATATTTCTCCGTTAAGTATTGCAATTGGGGTAGCTCTAGCCCTCCTGGTGCACCCAATTTCTATAATTGCCACTTATATAAAACTTTGACCGTCTGTTGGCAGAACATTTTGATGCCTATGCTGAAGGTAATCATGTGTTCCGTTGTTCGTAGTTCAGATTTTACAGGGCTTGGGCTCTTGTAATGTTCTTCTTTCAATTGCCAATGTTTTACAGAAATCCCAGATCCTGGCCATGAAGTTCATATGATTGTTCTTGACTTCAATGCGGCTTTTGACCATGTTAATCATGAGGCTTTTGTTGTCAAACTTACGACAGGTAGGAGTTGGTGAACCATTGTACAGGACAGTATTACTGTAATCTCTAGTGTTCCAAAGGGTATGGTTCTGGGCCCATTAATGCTCAAGTTATATACATATGATCGTCCGTTTGACCTTGAGAAGAAGTTTAGCTTTTTCGCATGATGGAGCTCTCTCTGCATCGAACCGATCTCTTGAGTATTGACTTGTCAATGACAGAGTCAGTAATAGAGATTAAGCTAAAATTAACGCCTTGTGCAAATTATGAGGTGTAAAATTAAAACCTAACAAAACTCAATATAATTATCAGCAGGCCCAGGACATTCTATCCCCAATCCAGGTAATTTTATATTGAATGTTTCTTAACCTACATGCAACTCATTTAAAATTCTAAGTGACATTCTTAATTGGAGTGTCACTTTAGAGAAATATCCATATATCTCTTCTTCAGTTGTACAAGTGATCAGTATATTGAGAATCTCACGGTTTTTGGAGATCTGTCAATACGGAGGAAAATTTTAAAATTCCTTTACTTATTTCATATTTTGAAAATTTTTCCCTTCTCTTGTCATCAACAGCTGACTCGACTCACATAAAAAAATGTTGGATAAAAACCTTGAGTGCTGTTATACTTTTTAGTTTTCTGTAAAAGAAAACTGTTGTCTGTCCGTCCGCACTTTTTTCTGTCTGCACTTTTTCTGTCCGCCCTCAGATCTTAAAAACTACTGAGGCTGGAGGGCTGCAAATTAGTATGTTGATCAGCCACCCTCCAATCATCAGTCATACCAAATTGCAGACCTCAAGCCTCCGTAGTTTTATTCTGTTTAAGGTTAAAGTTAGCCATAATCGTGCTTCTGGCAACAATATAAGACATGCCACCACCGGGCTGTGGTTAAAGTTTCATGGGCCGCGGCTCATACACCATTATACCGAGACCCCCGAAAGATAGATCTATTTTTGGTAGTCTTGATTTTACGCTGTACAGAAAACTCGATTGCGCCGAAGAAACTTCGGCGCATTTTTTATCTATGATCTTGATGTTAATCTTTGGCATTGTCGTTCAATTAGCTGTGTAAGATATTTCAAAATTCTAATAATTCAAAATTCTAATCATTCAGAATTCTAATCATTCCAAATTCTACTCATTCAAAATTCTAATCACCCTTTGCATTCAGATCTAACCAGACTCTACCATCAAGCACGTAGTAGTAGATAAGCAGTATTTCTAACAGTCTTGCCTTTCTCTCATTGAGGTTCAATAACATACAGTTTTCTAAACGTTTTATTCCTATTGTGACCATATTCCTAATCCTATTGGTGCAAATGCTGTTTTGTTGGTCAGGTGGACATGAGTCTCATTCCATAATTTCTTTATTAGATGCCTTATTTATTTTACCTGTAGTTTTCTCTGTCATTTATCTCACTGTATATCTCTTTCTTAGATAATTCTTTACCCCAGCAATTTTCTTTTCTGTAGTGGTCTACTTTCCACTTTGGAGTACGTGAACCTGTAGCTGTCTGTTTTCCCCACTAGGTTTCAGCTTGGTTGGCAACAATGATAATAATGATAGTGTATGCGACATACAAAAGAATTGAAAGGGTGAAAATTGATGAAGTGGATAGAATGGTAGAAAGGTTCATGTAAGTGAAAGGATGGGTCAGTACTTTGAGATGGTTTGATCACGTGGAGGGAATGAAGGCTGATGGGTTTGTGAAAAGTGTATACTTTGGAAGTGTTAGAAGAGAGGAGTGGAAGACAGAAAGTTTTGGAGATGTAGAAGAGGTATTATTGAGGCCCCTGATGTTTGGCAAGTGTGAGAGTGGAAGTTTTCTGCACATGTGGTTCATCTATGATACAGAAATTGTGAATGTAGCAGTGACTGTTCTGTTGTTTTTCTCAAGCCATCCATTGCCAGGGAAAACGGCTTAATGTTGAAAAAAATTTATATTTATGTTTCATATACTGTTACTACTGTATTACCTTGAAGGAATGCTTTATAGGCAGTATGTACAGTAGATTAGGAGAGTAGATAGATGTCATGTAAAGGAAGTGTCATGCAAAATTTGCAGTGTCAAAGTTAAAAAGCCAACTCGAATTTCAGGATATAAAGTGGACATCTCTCGAAGCGAGTTTGTTGAGAGAGAGAGAGAGAGAGCAGAGAAAGAGAAAGATGAAGTGGTATCCCAGATCCTCCTACGACCTTTTTTACTCCCCAAAAACTTTTTACGTTCCCCTTCTCTCCTGCCTTCCAGCCCATGTCCGTAATCTGGCCAATTAACCACTGAGCTGGAACAACATTAGCTTCTGGAGGGTGTGCAGGCGAAAGAATCTGTGTTTCCTGAATTCGTCGTTCGCTTTTCTCAGACTATCACTCGGCAGCGGAAAAGATCACCTCCAGCGAATTTAGGGTTCTTTCTACCCAGAGAAGGAGGAAAATCTTTGGCAGGATATTTAAAGAAAACGAGAAACGGAGTGAGGGAGAGTCCCAAGTTCCATTTTCGGTCTGTGTGGGGTATATGTGTGAGTGTGTATGTGTGTGTGTCTGTGTCAGTGTGTGTGTGTGTGTGTGGGTTGTCAAGGCACGGCTTCAAGAGCTCTTGGGTGTCAGAGCTCTGGACTGCTAGACAGGTACTCGAAGTTGTTGGGCTTGCCCGATTCCCTGGTACACACCATGTGACAGCCGCAAACTGGCTTCCCCCTCCCCCTCCTCTCCCCTCCCAATGATCCTTCCATCATCCCACCCCCACCTACCCACAACAGCCCCCTTCCTCTCTCTTTTATTTTCCTCTTCTCGATCTTGCTTTAGTCAGGGCCTCGCTGGACGTTTGTTGGCTTTTGTTCCTAAAATGCAATGTCTCCTTTATTTTTATCCTTTTTTGAATGAATTTCACACACACACACACACACAAAAGTAAGTAAATCAAATGACCTTATATGTAATCTCTCTCTCTCTCTCTCTCTCTCTCTCTCTCTCTCTCTCTCTCTCTCTCTCTCTCTGTAGTCTTTTCCAGTCTTGACTCTGTCTCTCTGGATCCCTCATTGTTTGGCGTACCATGCTTGCCTCTCTATGGAAAGTTCCGTTGTTGGTTTTTAGGCGAGGGCGGAACAATGTGGAACCGCTTTCCGAAAAACGGAGTTTGTGTGTGTTGAGTTTTTATTGTACGTGGTTATCAGTCAACTGTAGGGGGCTCTCAGCAGCTAGAGAACGGCAAGAGAAAATAGATAAGTCGAGTAAGTGATTGGTGCTCCTTCCAAATGTTAATTGTCCTGATATAATTAATAACGGGAGGCCGTCGTCAAAGGCAGTCTTCAACCCATTGTGGTGAAACCATTCATGAGACCAAATCCTTTCTTTCTTTAATCACTTTGAGGATCACTGTTGTTGTAAGGATCATTTATGCCAGTGAATTAATAAAATCATCTCTCTCTCTCTAGTTCCTCGTTGGACGAGTCGGTAGAGTTCTCGGTAGCACTCTGCTAAGCCCGAGTTCGAGTCTCCGGCCGGCCAATGAAGATTTAGAGGAATGTATTTCTGATGATAGAAATTAATTTCTCGATATAATGTGGTTCGGATTCCACAATAAGCTGTAGGTCCCGTTGCTAGGTAACCAATTGGTTCTTAGCCACGTAAAATAAGTCTCATCCTTCGGGCCAGCCCTAGGAGAGCTGTTAATCAGCTCCTCAGTGGTCTGGTTAAACTTAGGTATACTTTTCTCTCTCTCTCTCTCTCTCTCTCTCTCTCTCTCTCTCTCTCTCTCTCTCTCTCTCTCTCTCTCTCTTGTTCTTTCCTCAACGAGTCTTGCTAATCCAGTAGCTTGGACTCGAATTTCTTATGTTGAGTCGAATAGAGAAAGTCTTTTGTGTAGGCTTTGTTAATATAACATTGAATATACACGAGGGGTAAATATTGGCTGAAGATTTTGATAGCCTGAAAAATCCAAATATTTGCCTCTGCGCTCTCTCTCTCTCTCTCTCTCTCTCTCTCTCTCTCTCTCTCTCTCTCTCTCTCTCTCTCTCTCTCATATATATATATATATATATATTATGTATATGTATATATAAATATATAATATATATATATTTATATACATATATATATATATATATATATATATATATATATATATATATATATATATATATATATTTATGTATATAATATATATATATATATATACATGTATATATAGATTTTATATACATATGTATATATATATAATCACGCGTTGCACCGCAAGACTAACATTAATTATGCAGATTTTAAAATCATATCATCCACGCAAGAAGAGGAGGACTTACTATACGTCAGAGTCTATCATAATAATAACTATACCATCCCTCGTTAAACACTCAGACAGCCTCCTCGCAGCTATTCGTGGTGTAATTACTCGTTTGTTTATATTTTGGTCTGCTCTTCAACTTTTACTGACCCTCCTCCCTTTTTTTAGATGTTTTATTTTCTTTCTTTTTTTTACTCAGTTTAGGTAGGTTATGTCCGTCTTTGTAGTGATGTTTAAGTTTTTATGTTACGTTTTTGTACGCTTTTTATATACAAGATTCTAAGTTGTTTTGTAAATCGCAGGCTTGATGAGGCAGTGAGATATTGCGAAACGCCGTCGGCAAAATAAACTGTTGTGATATACGTGCTGCCTTCTCCTGGGAGCCCCCGCGGTAGCAACTAAGAGGCTTACAGCTACATGACCTGTTTATATATATATATATATATATATATATATATATATATATATATATATATATATATATAGTTTTATATACAGTATATATATAATATATATGTAATATATAAATATATATATATATAAAATTAGATATATATGTATCTATAATTATTATGTATAATATATATACATATATATATACACATATATATAATATATATATAGTTTTATATACAGTATAATATATAATATATATGTAATATATAAATATATATATATATATAAAATTAGATATATATGTATCTATAATTATTATGTATAATCTATATACATATATATACACATATATAATATGTATAATGTATGTATATATATATATATATATATATATATATATATATATATATATATATATATATATATATATATATATATATATATATATATATATATATATATATATTCCGGCTTAGAGAGAGGCTCCAGGTTTGTTTTTCCTATATGCTCACGTATGTGTACATATGTTTTTACTGGAAATTTAATCATATTTTTGCGCACACTTTGGGAAAAATTTGTTGGAAAGTCATTGATCTGTTCTGTTAAGGTAAAAGGTCATCGTAATATACTATTTTTATATATAAAGAAACCATTCGATACATTAAGTTTCTCCTTCCCCACCCCCACCCTTCCCTGTCTCCCCAAAAAGGCACCAAAATCCCCTTCCCGTAGGAAATGTTTCTGGTCACTCAGGTGTAGGATTATAAATCTAGGGAAAATTTTTTATTAGTCTTTACCAAGTCAGTCGGTTATCGAACGTCAAAAAAAAAATAAATAAATAAAAAGCTCGTGACGCAGTCGCGTTTTTCAAGCAAGGGTTTAGAAATTCCGTCTAACGTCTTGTGATCCACGCGAAAGTGTGGCACTGAAAATCTGAAGCCACTCTTACTAGGTGTCATCCTTTATTAGCCTATTGAAGTGGCACGGTTCTACCCAAGGCCGAGAGAGAGAGACGAGGGTCTACCCAATCGGGTGGAGTCGCCTCCCACCTGGGCTACCTACTGTATGTAGGCCATGACGTATCTTAGAGGTACCCGCTGCTCTTTACGGCAATTCCCCTGCTGACGCAATAAGGAGGTAGACAAAGCTCCGCCTACATGGGGATCTGGGGGGAAGCGAGCAGACCTTCTCTTTCTCGTGGCCTTGGTTCTACCCATGGAGAAGGAATGGCTACTCCACATGGTGTACAGAGTATACGTAGATTGGGGTATATATTGTGAATCCTTCAAACTTAGCTTTGTTGGCTTCACCACCATAAATCTGCAAAGACGTCTTCAATATCAAAGAGATCATGTTGCCACCGCGGTCGTAGTATATAGGCCACACTCAACCACTCAGAAAATCACTACCGGATGACCTGACATTTTATATAAATATCAGGTCATCCGGTAGTGATTTTCTGAGTGGTTGAGTGCGGCCTGTATACTACGACCATGGTGGCAACATTGATGACCAGAAATTGTTCACATTGGACCCGGGTTTAATAAGCTCTTTATAGTACTGGCATCTTAATTTTAATATAACAGTTGTTTATGAACTTAGTGTAAGCTCCTTCGGCTCGTGGAAATCAGTTAACCACGGGGAGAGAGAGAGAGAGAGAGAGAGAGCTAGCGAGGAAGCTAGTGCGAGGTAGTAATAGGGGTCGACGATGAATAATATAGCAAGGAAATGTCAGCAGTCGCAAACCGAGTTTAGATTTACTGGATTTCGTTCACAAATTGTACTTATATATAATATATATATATATAAGGAAATGTCATATATATATAACCGATATATATATATATATTATATATATATATATATATATATATATATATACAGTATATGTATATATATAATATATTTAATGTTATATATTTTATATATATATGTGTGTATATATATATATATATATATATATATATATATATATATATATATATATATATATATATATATGTATATAATATCCCTCAGCCCTAGAAGTTGGAAGCAATCTACATGCAATACCCTCTCTCTCTCTCTCTCTCTCTCTGAACTAGTTGGTTGGTTGTTTCATTGTGATTTTAAGGCATGTTTTTGTTCAATGGGCTTGACAGTCTCGCCGCCACCAGCAGTTTGTTTAATAAAACTTTCCGGTTAGAACTGAGTGACACTGTTCCCGCCGGTCGGGGAAGTGTGTCGGATCCGCGAAGATAAGAAAAACAGACGAAAAGTATTACACCATTTTCCTCCGTGTTTAACTCTCCTTGTTTAACACCGGGCGAGGACTGAGTACAGTAGATGATAACAGGCATTCCGTTACGTTTAGGGAACTCGGATTTTGATTCAAAAGAAAGAGGATTTCGGTCGAGTCACTCTCGCAAATAGTGATATAGAAACCTTGTTTTATATCGACGTTAACAACCGCGTGACACCTACTGTCAGGCAGTTACATTCTCCCCCTGGCGGCTGGAGGGGAAGGCAAACACTCGAGGTGCGACTCCTCGCGCACAGACACACACACATACACATACACGCACGTACGTAAATTTAAGAAATTTATGTACTCGGGAGTTTTCGTGTGTTGCATACGTTCGTTATTTATATTCATATTCAAAGAAACCTTGTTCTTGAAGTGGTTTCCTTCTGAAGGGTTGGATTTACAGGGCGGAAACAGTTTTTGGAGGGTTGCTCTCTTATCCATTCTTAAGGAGGAAACTTTTATTTTATAAACAGCCACATTTCATTGCTGGAAATGAAATTATTACTCGAAACATTTTCCTTATTAGGGGGCGGTTTTACGGGGCAACAAATAGGTGGCCAGTGTCATATTCATCCTTTACGTTGAAAAGAACGAGAAACCTTTCTCTCACGGCGCGACACAACCTTTCCGGTAGTAAGTGAAGCTGTGCTACTCACTGTCATTGCGGAAGCGTTACCCAAATGTTATGAATATGATGGATATTCAACTGCTATTTTAATAATTCCAATCAAATGTTCATCTTGCGTTCAAAACGTCAATCGTAAATGATCCTGCTGTTATCCATTTTCTCCCATTCTCCGTACATGTAGAACCACTTCTGCAAAACCCCCGTTTAGTTCAGTGGGTCTTAACCTTTTATTACCCCCAAAGAGTTGGTCCTTCCTTCCACGCCCTCTCGCATGTATGAGGGGAATTCCTTCTTAGATTTAGAAGAAAATAAAAAAAAAGAGAAAGAGGAGGGGTTTCGAGGGATAGGGAGGGAGGTAAGTAATTACAGAACGTGGAAAGCCCAACGAGTCTAACTATAGAGTAGCAGCCTATAGGAAACTAACGTTATAAGGTGATACTTTTGCATTTTTTCATAAACTTCTGAATACTAGTTCCTCACTCTTATTAAGAGAATAACGAACACAATCAGAGAATTTGTTTTATTTTTTCTCTAGGGCTCGCTCCTCCCCTGGAAATTGCTGACGCACCCCCCAAGTTGAGAACCACTGGTTTAGCTGAATCACAGGATTTTTATATGAGTGATCCTGCAGTTAATCCGTAAATTCACTTCAGCTTAGCCGTAAGGTTGTTGCTCTCTTCTTAATACTTCAGAAATTACTTTGGGTAATGTACAAGAACTGGAAACAATAGGCTTTAGATTCCAACAGATTCTGTGTCAAGGTCATAAACAGAGAATGCTTAGTATTATTAGCACCGTGAGTCAGTATTACATCGCATTCTATTTCCGCACCAATCCATCTCTCCTTTTTTACCCCCTTCTCGGATTTTAGTAACATGTGCTCATGTCTTTAGCTGTTTCTCTAAGATAGGTAAAAAATGCGCCGAAGTTTCGGCGCAATCGAGTTTTCTGTACAGCGTATAATTCTGTATGAAACTCTCAGCCGGCCGTGGTAGCCTGTGCTGTTGCGTTGCGAGACGCACGATCATGGCTAACTTTAACCTTAAATAAAATAAAAACCTCTGAGGCTAGAGGGCTACAAGTTGGTGTTTGATGATTGGAGGGTGGATGATCAGCATACCAGTTTGCAGCCCTCTATCCTCGATGGTTTTTAAGATATGAGGGCGGACATAAAAAGTGTGAACTGAAAAAGTGACGGACAGACAAAGTCATCTCAACAGTGTTTTTTTACAGAAAACGAAAAAGGGGAGTGCGGAAACTAGGCCCAGAAGTATAAGGTTCAATTGTATTAGAGCCTTTGATATCCAACTTGTCACTGATTTCGGAATAGCCTCTTATGGACTCTGCCCTTGTAGAAAAGCTGATCATTCTTAACCAGTTACTCTTTGACCTTCCATATATTAAAGACTGTTATGTTATCAATATGCAACACAGACTTTCTCTTAACTGTAAAACGTCTCAGTGTTATTTCGGAAGGGAAACTTACAACCGTTTGTTTGTCCTACTATCACACTACTTTTTTCCTGTATCTCCTGTCTTATTCTGTTATACTTCTCCGAAGCATGTGTGAGTCTTTAGTGTGTTTAGAAGTGGCAAACCCCTGTCATTCTTCACGTTTCTTAGTTTTCTGTAAAAGAAAACTATTGTGCCGAGAGGGCTGCAAAGTGGTATGTTGATCATCCACCCTCCAATCATCAAGTATACCAAATTGCAGCCTTCTAGCCTCAGTAGTTTTTATTTTATTTAAGATTAAAGTTAGCCATAATGGTGCGTCTGGCACCGCTATAGGTGCCAACAACACATGCCACCACCGGGCCGTGGCTGAAAGTTTCATGGGCCGCTTCCGAGATTTTCATGGCCCATGGCTGAGAGTTTTATACAGCATTATACGCTGTACAGAAAACTCGATTGCGCCGGAGAAACTAAGTCGCATTTTTAACTTGTTTCTTAGATTTATACATCACCTTGCAGAAATTCTCCTTCAGCACGTACCGCAAAAATGATATATAGTGAATTTCTGTTCAGTATTTTTGACTCGCTGCCCCACATCCTCAACATTAAACTCTAGTAAATCTTATTCGTTTCAAGAGGCAGCATCCTTTCTTCCATCTTGGTGTCCAGCCTCGCAACTATTACCTCTTACTGCAGTTCTGGGCTTTTCCCAGTTTCACATTTGAAATCTTGTACTTTGTCTCATTTATTTTCTGGATTTGCTCTCCAGCCACTCCAGCTCCCTCTCTTCACTGTCATCAGCGCTGGATGGATGAAAGTGCTCCAGTGCTTGGCTTTTTAGCCTAAATTTCTTTGTTCACTCACTGATTCTCGCAGTAAACAGTTCTACCAGTCATTTAGCATTATTATCCTATGGATTTGCAAAATGATTATGACATAAGAGCAAGACCATTGTCTTCTGTCATCACCATTATTTCCCGTAGGGGGATAGTGCCGTCTGTGCACCTCATGCGGTGCACTGTAGGCATTACTTAAGGGTCTTTGCAGCGTGCCTTCGGCCCCTAGCTGCAACCCCTTTCGTTCCCTTTACTGTACAGTTGATTCATAATGCAACTGCTTTGAGGTTTTCCTCCTGTTACACCTTTCAAACCTTTTTACTGTAAATTTCCGTTTCAGTGCTGAATGACCTCATAGGGCCCACTGCTTGGCCTTTGGCCTAAATTGTGCATTCAATTCAACACCATTCTTCTTTTTATTGTAAGAGTCATTTCTTCATATCCGTTAGTGTAGCTACTCATTGCTCGTGAGAACTAATCTTTCGTTATGCGAAATTTCTGTTTGCATTTCCCCGCATAGCAGATGCTTTAATATTTTCTCTTTTACACCTTTGCTTCCAAGCGGGTCCTTTAGTAATTTCCTCTAATTACATGACAAAAATTCTAACTTCATTTTCAGGAACGTTTCTTCTATCACCTTTTCGTTTTCCTTCCGTTTTAGTAAGAGACAATCCGTGAGCATCTGAACGTCTTAATCTCTTCCCCTTGCTCAAGGTCTAGAGAGTATAGGTATACTCCTTAGACCTTGCCCTTCTTTGCTTGTTGGGGTTCATTCGTCATTCGTCTCCTTAAATTGTACTCTTCCCTTTTCCTCCGAATAGTACCAACTGAAGCATCTGTTATTCTCAGTTCTAACGGGTCCTAATTGGAGTATGTTGTCAAACCGAATTATGATTTATACCTTAATTCACTTCCCACAGTGAATTCTTGGATGTATATTACTTTCTACTGACCCTGTAACGACATAAAATTTGCCGAACAATTTTCCGAACAATTTTCTTCATCATCACCTAACGAACATAAGGGTTTTAATGTTTCCCAAATCAAACGCCCTTCAAAACGTCCCCGTGGAGATTGCTCCACATTCGTGTTGCATTCAAGTTGCCCATTCTAATTACCTTTCTGTCCCTCACTGAAAAAGTTCTCGGCTAATTTTTCATATGACGTGAAATTATAATCGCTGCCCTCACTCTCCTGTTACGTTGCTTCATTTATGAAGTCTGCTTCTGTTTTTTCCTTTTCTGGGCCTTCTTCAGGAGAGAGATAGGTCTATCGCTTTTCTCGAGGACGATCCCTGGCCTTTCTACCTTTCTCTCTCTCTCTCTCTCTCTCTCTCTCTCTAATCACCAGATAAACGGTCTCTCTCTCTCTCTCTCTCTCTCTCTCTCTCTCTCTCTAATCACCAGATAAACGGTACGTCTCTCTCTCTCTCTCTCTCTCTCTCTCTCTCTCTCTCTCTCTAATCACTCAGATAAACTCTCTCTCTCTCTCTCTCTCTCTCTCTCTCGTAATCACCAGATAAACGGTACGTCTCTCTCTCTCTCTCTCTCTCTCTCTCTCTCTCTCTCTCTCTCTCTCTCTCTCTCTCTCTCTCTCTCTCACATAATCACTAGATAAACAGTACGAGTAAGAAGTGATCTTCGTCCATACCGCTGCTTAATCTGCCCTTTCGTATCCAACTTCTCTTCCATGAGCTTATTGTATTAATATACAGTATAATTCAAGCTTCCCAAAGGGTTAACTAAAATACCCAGCAGTGACCGTAGCTATTAGTGAAATT
>NC_089756.1:40471261-40491261 GCF_040412425.1 Macrobrachium rosenbergii | reverse complement strand
GAAATCATTTTCATTTTCTCTCTTATTCTGGTGGTTCATTATATATTTCTGATATGTCTCTTTGAGTTTATTTAAAGAATAAAGTAGACGATACTAAAAGCAAGCAATCAACGTGCTTTGAATTAATACTGGCACCAAATAGAGTTGGTATTAATGATGGTTACAAAAGCCTTGGTATGGGGTATGGGGAAATAGTGGGCACTTCAGTCGAGGTATTGAAGGTCTGGAGGAACAAAAACGTTGTGAAGCCCTGACGTTGATGAAGGGTTGTAGAGCATCATTAATTTAGTTAGAAAATTCTGCATTAACTTGTTTCTGATCACAGTAAAGATACAGTTCGTAATTTTGTACGTGATTTGTCCAGTCGTAACTTCGAATTATTCACTTCAAGATGAAGTTTCGGCATTTCTTAATTTATTTATTTTTTCTTTTTTATAAGAGAAATCTCTTCACTCTGTATTTCCCTTTACCTTCTCTGACTTCCTAATGAGCGCCATATTCTTTGATAGCTTGAATTTTAAGTCAATGGACCCCTGTGTGGGCTGGGTCCATATTACTAGGGTTCATCTTCTGAATAATAATAATAATAAGAATAATAATATACATAATAATAATTTGAGATGGATAATGTGTATTTCATACTATATCATAAAGGACTTGCCGTGAAGTAGAATTCATAATATGTTTTCATTCTTTAAAATGGTATTAATAGACATGACCGCATCATGAAATGAACAATTTACTTAAGATGAACAATTTAATTAAATAACAATATGCTTGAAAATTCATTCATAACTAATCATGTACTTGAAAGTGAACATTTTTCCTAACCAAAAATGTATTTGTCAATATATGAACAATGATCTTAGATATTCCGCAAGACCCAGACTGTAGAAAAATTAGCATATACGTAAAACCTGGATTGATAAATTTAGATATGGTTTATTGAGGTAGGCTTTAGTTGCGTTGTGACAGCCGATACTGTGGTCTTGAGATTACATTGTAGGTGATATTAACCCAAGTGTTTGATGTAATCATGGCTCACCGTTATTAGTATTTTTCTTTCATTTTTTAAAAGTATCCTGATTTTCGTGAAGGGAATGGCAAAATATTAATCATACATAACCTTTTTTTTTTTTTTTCTTCCCCCTTCTTCTCTCTCTCTCTCTCTCTCTCTCTCTCTCTCTCTCTCTCTCTCTCTCTCTCTCTCTCATACTACTTTTGTGCTTCAGCACCACTGTAGATTCTCCGTTGATTAAGATTCTAAGTGAACAAGTAAAAAATGCGCCGAAGTTTCATTGGCGCAATTGAGTTTCCTGTACAGCCGTTACAGCCTATAATCAAGGCCACCGAAAGTAGATGTATCTTTCGGTAGTCTCGGTATAATGCTGTATGAGCCGCAGCCCATGAATCTTTAACCACGGCCCGGTGGTGGCCTATCCTATATCGTTTTCAGATGCACGATTATGGCTAACTTTAACCTTAAATAAAATAAAAAAACTACTGAGGCTAGAGGGCTGCAATTTGGTGTGTTTGATGATCGGAGGGTGGATGATCAACATAGTAATTTGCAGCCCTCTAGCCTCAGGAGTTTTTAAAATCTGAGGGCGGACGGAAAAAAGTGCGGACGGACAGACAAAGCCTGCACAATAGTTTTCTTTTACAGAAAACTGAAAAGTCCCGTCTGCCAGTCTTTTATGCGAGCATTCCCCGCCAAAGCAGATAAAGCGTGAAAAACAAAGATGCCTCCAGCTTCTCCAGAGCCTATGTTGACACGAAACTCAATGATGACCGCTTGAACAAGAGAGCGAGTGAGAAATTATAGGAGGTGTTGATGAGAAGAGTTAATAGATGCCTCTTTCCCCTTGAATGTACCCAACTTGAATGTACTCCTCTCTCTCTCTCTCTCTCTCTCTCTCTCTCTCCACTTCCCTTGCCATTTTTGTGCTTAGATAACTCTTTAGTCAATACGATTACCGCTCATTAGCACCTCTGATGATATGGGATTCCTTCGGCCTGTGCAACTTCGCGATGTGACCGACACTTCTTGCCTGGAAAAAAACCGTTTCTCTCTCTCTCTCTCTCTCTCTCTCTCTCTCTCTCTCTCTCTCTCTCTCTCTCTCTCTCTCTCCGCTTCCCTTGCCATTTTTGTGCTTAGATAACTCTTTAGTCAATACGATTACCGCTCATTAGCCCCTCTGATGATATGGGATTCCTTCGGCCCGTGCAGCTTCGCGATGTGACCGACACTTCTTGCATGGAAAAAAGCCGTTCTCTCTCTCTCTCTCTCTCTCTCTCTCTCTCTCTCTCTCTCTCTCTCTCTCTCTCTCTCTCTCGTGACATTGGTACCAGTACTACTCACCTGTGGGACTTGATTGTAAGTCAACTGTTGTGAGTTGCAGCAAGGGACAAGAGGGAAGCGATGACAGACGCGATGGGTCAGTATTCCGTCATGTCGTAACGAGAGAACCTCAAAGATACCTCGAATGTTGTCTTTGCTGATTATCAGAAGTAATTATTCCCTGTTCCTTGTCAATAACAGGAGACATTGCAAATGCCCATTTATTTGTGAAACAGTGCTATACAATTGGGTTTAACAGGGTTTCCCTAAAATTTTGTCACACCCACTATGGATGAAAATGAATTTTCATAACGGATGGTTTTCATATCTTTAAAAAGGTCATAGTTTTTTTTTAGTTTTCTGTAAAAGAAAACTATTGTGTCGGCTTTGTCTATCCGTCCGCCCTCACATCTTAAAAACTACTGATGCTAGAGGGCTTCAAATTGGCACGTTGATCATCCACCCTCCAGTCATCAAACATAACAAATTGCAGCCCTCTAGCCTCAGTAGTTTTTATTCTATTTAAGGGTAAAGTTAGCCATAATCGTGCATCTGGCAACGATATAGGACATGCCACCACTAGGCCATGGTTAAAGATTCATGGGCCTTGGATCATACAGCATTATACCAAGACCACTGAAAGATAGGCTATTTTCGGTGGTCTTGATTATACTCTGTACAGAAAACTCGATTGCCCTGAAGAAACTCCGGCGCATTTTGTAATTTTTTTTATTGAAATTACTTACGTTTTATATCTATTTATTTAGTTAATTACATATGTAGTTGACAAACCATTTCATTGCGTGAATATAAAGAAATGGTTCATACCTCCGTGTCGGTACTCGGACACTTTCAAATACACACAAACACGTTTGATTGTGCCATAAGTTGATCGAACTTAATTTAGGACCAAAAAATAGCCTTCAACTCAGATTCGGCTCCAAGGGGACCACCGGTTCATCTTTGCCCTAATTTTTCGGCTTTCTTTTCTTTCAAGAATACTACAGTACTTTCCAAACAGCTCGCAAAATCTGTTTTAATGTTTACCGACGACTCCACGACCGCGTAGGTACACATCAAGCTTCGTGGGAACTCTGAATACAAGTCAACGTGTTTCGGCGGTACTTTATCACTTTCTCAACAAACGCAGGCTACTCTCTTGCTCCTCCATCTTTTAAAATCCTTTTAGTCTGTCGCATTTCAAGATCGGGTCTTTCGACGCTATTCTTCTTGGGTCTGTTCTTTCCGTTGTCAAACTAGGTGGGCCTTTGTTCTGCCCATCTCGATTCTCTCATCTTTAAAGAAAGTGTTTTACCTCTTCCAAGGGTATTATGTTTTTAGCGCTGGTTGTTCGTTTGTGGAAAGGATTGCTGGATTGCTGTTGAACGGAGTTTAGTGTTCCGTAGGGAGATAGATTAGATTTTAGCGCATGTTCAAGGGTGGATCTGGAGCAAAGATTGATCGCTTTGTTGGCCGTTAATTTCACTGGTTCGGTTTCAGTTTCATCATGCTTAATTTTACGTATTTATTTTGCTAACCATAAATACTACAGCGTAAGCCTGAGAAAACATTGCTTGAATTCATTTTAGTTTTCTGTAAAAGAAAGCTATTGTGCCGCCTTTGTCTGCGTCCGAACTTTTTTCTGACCGTTGTTTTTCTCTCCGCCCTCATATCTTAAAAACTACAGAGGCTAGAGGGCTGCAAATTGTTATTTTGATCATCCACCCTCCTCCAATCATCAAACATACCAAATTGCAGCCCTATAGCCTCAGTAATTTTTATTTTATTTAAGATTAAGGTTAAGCATAACCGTGCTTCTGGCAACGATATTGGATAGGCCACTACAGGGCCGTGGTTAAAGTTTCATGGGCCGCGGCTCATGCACCCATGTACCGAGACCACCGAAAAATAGATCTATTTTCGGTGGCCTTGATTATACGCCATAGCGGCTGTACAGAAAACTTGATTGCGCCGAAGAAACTTCGCCACAATTGTTACTTGCGTATTTTTAGTAAACCAAATAAAGTCATAAATACTTTGCATAAGAATAGACATCAGTTAATCGTAAGCTAATTTTTAAAAATAGAAACAGTAGCCATTTGATTTTCCCAGAGCGTGCACGCGAGTTCGCTTCGGATTCGAACGGGATCACGTGGAGTTGATGTTTCAATTGTCTCCGATACGTAATCACTGGTTGGACCGCAGCGGTGGGTAGGAAAAACTTTGGGGCGGAGGGAGCGATAATGCATCTCATAATGACTTTTTATTGATTATGGCAACAACGTTGGTTTTTCTTCCTTTAGCTGTGATGTCACGGCCCCGCACGTATACCCTCACGGCAAGTCAACAGAATGAGTCACGTTTTTGCGGAAGTTCCCAGAATGACTGTCGATAGGTTTTTTTGGCATTGTTGGTAATTTTATGGAAATAATTGTTGTTGGATCGTGTGCTTACTTAAAGAGTGTATTGTGTAAGGGCGGTATTTTTGTAAAGAATTTTCAAATTGTACACACATATATATAATATATATATATATATATATATATATATATATATATATATATATATATTTTTTCAAATACATAAAAACGTGGAAAAATAAAGGCTTTATAGCATTTTACACCATTTTGGCATTTTTATGGGCACTGTTTTAACAAAATATTTCAATAAAATATATATTATGTATGTATGTACATATATATATATATATATATATATATATATATATATATATATATATATATATATATATATATTATGTCTTCAAAACCACTTTCTTGAGAGAGCCCATTTTATTTGTTCTTCTCTGCCACAACTTGAACCTAATAGTTGCCAGGTCTGCTACTGTTTTCCCATTCATAGACTCTAAACTTTGCGCTCTTATGACTTGCTTATCCATTCCCATTAGTTTTCCCTCACCACATCGTAAAATGCATTTTTTTCAGACTTCTCGCCAAGTCAGGCCTTTTTAGTTCACTAATACTCTGCATACAAACGTGCTGAACAGTTTCCTCTGTTTTCCCTCATTTGCTTTAAAAGAAACAAGACCTCGCTTCCTCGGAGAAAAGTTGGCGCGGCAATTCGTTCATACAATTAAATTATTCCCTCAGTAAACGTACTTAATTATGTTCTGCGGCTCCACCGGAGTATGTTCTGATCCGCTTCTTTTCTTATTTTGCTGTCATCTATAACTTTTACGCCCAGAGACAGACCTTTGTCAAAATAACATGATTTCTTTTTCTATCCGTTCTAAAATTGAGGTCTCAGTCATCCTGTCTTTCATTTGCAAGTGCTTGCAAACTCTCGCTAATCACTGTAATTTCAATCAAGAAAAACAAAGACCTGAGGAACTTTATAAATGCATCTCTCTCTCTCTCTCTCTCTCTCTCTCTCTCTCTCTCTCTCTCTCTCTCTCTCTCTCTCTCTCTCTCTCTCTCTCTTATGTCGAGTGACTCAAAATATGTTTGCTCAGTACTGACGTCTATTTTTGCTTCTAAGCAAAATAGATGTCTAGAACACTAGCGGATCCAGAAAAATACCATCATGGGGGGCCAATTTTTCCATATATATATATATATACATACATATATATATATATATATATATATATATATATATACATACATACATACATACATATATACATATATACATACATATATATTACATATATATATATATATATATATATATATCAATATATATATATATTATATGATATATTTCTCAATTTTATTTTTATAATTTTTATTTTTCTCCCATCTTTATATTTCTCATTATTATCAAAATCTTCAGTATTATTATTTTGTCATTATTTCCCATGGGAGGGGCACGTGCCCAGGTGCCCTCCCCCCCTCGATCCGCTAGTGGTCTAGAGCAACAAAGTCCGAAACGGTAAAGTGCCTTTAACAAATACAAAATATCAAGAATTACGTCGAAGTCAGCGATTAATTTGTTAGATCCATCAGCATGAACCCTTACTCACACAAGCACATATATTTGCGTACGTTTAGAACACTCTTGCTGTCTGAATGTTAAGACCCTTCCACTCCAATACCTCCTCCACTTGAACTATCAATTGCTCTTTCTTCCAAACGCCTCCTATTTTTATTCAGTCCATTCACCAGTCTATAGATCTCCATTCTCTCCACATGACCAAGCCATCTCAAAGTGCTCTAATCTGTGGTAACTTATGCAAATTTTTCACCACTTTTTTATCGCCTCATTCCTCGCCCTTTCAACTCATTTTACTTGAAATTTTAAGTAAGAATTTTCTCTTAACAATTTCTACTATTTTTCTTCCACATTTTGCATCCAGACTTCTCTTCCGTAACGAAGAGTTGGCTAAATAATCCCCGTATGCGGTGCAGTTTTTGCCTCCGTTCCGTTACGTCTGTTGTTTCATCTATTCTGTTGTTCAGCTCTTATCTTACCGTCATTTGTTTGATTAACTCACAAACACGTACATGAATCAATCACTTCCATTCTCCCACAATCCATATCAACATTCAGTGCCTTATGTTCCTAGATTCTTTTACCCTTACAACACTATGTTTTCTCGCATTTAAGTAATTATCCCCTGGAAACACTTCCTATAAACGTAAACGATTTCAGACTTTTCAAAGGTTTCTGCAGCTTCTGATCCTAATTAACAGTGTATCACCAAACATTAACCGCACCACGTTCTATCGAGGTGAAAAGCTCGTGCAGTATTTGTTAGGCATTTGACGCACTCTTGGTGTATCATCTGCATGGGTTTATGCAGTGATTATGTAAAATTTTCATGTGCATGGGTTTAGTTATTTATTCGGAAGTTTAAAGATGAATGTGTTAATCATTTATCCAGCATTTTAAGGATGAAATGTGGTAAAATTGTCTTGATTGTTATCTGGAACCACGCCACCTTTACAGAAACGGTTATTTTATTCTATAAAATTGAGGTTTGGTCTTCTTTTGTTGCCAATAAATATAAAGTATTAATGGTGGCATTTATATCCGTATGGCTGGTAGGTAACAGTTACTGTATTAGTATAAGTACTGCAGTTGTATTTGTCATTGTGCTTAAGGTTATTATTTTAGTTGGCAAACTTGTTGTTACGTAGCGTTTACTCTGTGATTATTTTTCTTGTTTGTTGACGTTGGAGGCTGTACGTCTGTATGTATGTGTGCATACAAATGGCTGGTAGATAAATTGATGAAAACATGATAATGAGGCACCTTACCTTTACACTCTTCGCTGTTAAGGGAACATAGATTAGAAAAATAAGAGAATACGTGTCTTAAAACGGTGATGCTGCTTAAGAACAGAAAAGTCCAACTCTAGGCGAGAATATAATTCTATACAGCTAGTGTCAAATCGTGTCTCTTCCCTCGTGGCTAAGCAACTCGTTCAGCGCTGAATGGCCACATAGGTCCCAGCGCTTGGCCTTTGGACTAAATCCCATAATTTATTTTATGTATTCTCTTTCCTCCGTAGGGGGGTAGTGCCGTCAGTGCACCTCACGCGATGCACTGTAGGGATTACTAAAAGTTATTTGCAATGTCCCTTCGGTCCCTAACGGCAACCCCTTTGATTCCTTTTACTGTGCCTCCTTTAATATTCTCTTTCTTCATCTTACTTTCCACCCTCTCTTAACAGTTGTTGCACATTACAGCTGTGTGGTTTTCCTCCTGTTACACCTTTCAAACCTTTTACTGTCAATTTCCATTTCAGCGCTGAATGACCCCATAGATCCCAGTGCTCGGCCTTTGGCCTAAATTCTATATTCAACTCAACTATATTCTATCTATTCTATCTTTCCCTTCCTTTGCTTTTTAGTGTCGTCGGGCCTGGGCTATAAAAGGGCAGTAGGTGGTCCGTCTTATTAGCCCTTGCACATAGAAAAGTGTAGGTTCACTCTGAGTCACACTCCATCAAAACATATCAAAATCTAGTTTGTTATTATTTTAAATAGATTCATATTTCTGGAGTGATGATATCAAGGATTGTCAATTGACATGTTTCTGTTATTGCATAGTGCTATTATTTTGATTGGATTCATATATCCGAAGGTATGATATCAAGGATTGTCAATTGACATGTTGCTGTTTTGCATAGTGATATTTTTGAATGGATTTATATTTCTGAAGTATGATATCAAGGATTATCAATTGACGTGTTGCTGTTATTGCATAGTGCTATTTTTTAATGGATTCATATTTCTGAAGGGATGATATCAAGGGTTATTAGTTGACATGTTGCTGTTATTGCATGGTGCTATTTTTTTAATGGATTCAAATTTCTGAGAGTAAGATATCAAGGATTGTCAGTTGACATGTTGCTGTTATTGCATAGTGCTATTTTTTTAATGGATTTATGTTTCTGAAGGGATGATATCAAGGATTGTCAGTTAACGTGTTGCTATTATTGCATAGTGCTATTTTTTTAATTGATTTATATTTCTGAAGGGATGATATCAAAGATTATCAATTGACATGTTGCTGTTATTGCATAGTGCTATTTTTTTTAATGGATTCATATTTCTAAAGGGAAGATATCAAGGATTGTCAATTTCTGTTATTACATAGGCCAAGATATCAAGGACTGTCAATTGACGTGTTGCTGTTATTGTCAAATTGACGACATGTTGCTGTTATTGCATAGTGCTATTTTTTAATGGATTTATATTTCTGAAGGGATGATATCAAGGATTGTCAATTGACGTGTTGCTGTTATTGCATACTTCTTGATTATATTCGGGTAATCAAAGTAATCGAAAACTCACACTGCTTTATATCGTTTATTGATATTTATAAAGTGAGTTGATGCAGGCAGCATTAATTCACTGAAAATTTTACCGTGAAGGGAAAGGAAATACTGTTTAATTGTGATTGTTAAATGATTATTACCGTGAAAACACTAGACAAGTTGATTGTTTTTTTTTTTCTTTTCATCTAGAGATCGCAGGTCGTCATAATTTTATTGGTAGATATAAGATGGAATTTTTGAAGCTGGGGATAATTTAAGGTTTTCACAACACTAAATTGTGTAGGGATTCTAAGGTAATGTGGCAATGGGTGTTAAGTGACACTGGAAAGCGTTGTAGTAATTTGGAAAGGTCTCGAGAAGTATGAGTGACAGAATTTTCATTTACTTTAGGCCTAAGCTAACACTGAACATCAAGATATAAATCGTCGCATGTGACCTTAACTTAATTTCTTATTTTAGTATTTCATTCTGTGCGCTTGGAATTCTTGAGTAAGCCTAAGCGCTGTCGTCAGTTGCTGGCGACCTCATTCGGATGTCGGGTCGTAAGTCGAGATTCAACCTCAGGTCAGGTCGTACCAAGAGGTCGTGTCGAACCGGATAAGCATCCTGAAGGTGATCCTGCGTCCGAATGGGGTCGGCGTCCCTGATGTCCGCGGGGTCAGGCGACGAATCGTGATGGTAGTGTCTGTGGAAGGGCAAGGGGGGCAGCACAGGTAGTAGCGGGGGCAGGAGGTGCGGGTACGATATGGGCAGAAGCGGAGGCCCAAGTCGGGCGTCTCCGTAGAGAGGAGGTCGCGGCAGAGCGGGCGTGAAGAAGCTGCTTTGGTGCGCCGGTGGTGGAAGGCCCCCTGTGGTCAGGGGCGTGAAGGCTGACTTGGCACTGCCGAGACTCGGTTTGGGCGGCGATAGCGCCCTGGTGGGGTGCTCCGAGAGTCGGGGAATGACGCTGGCGTTTGACGGGCGTCTCAGCGCCTCGCCCACCGACAAAAAATGCTCGATGGCCCTCAGCAGGTCGCCCCCGCAGCCCGAGAGAACGAGCTCTAGAACGCCCCGGCGTTCCCCGGGGAATATCTTCATCAGGACGTCAATGCCCTCGATGTCAGTTCCGGGCAGGTCGTCCCTCCTCTTGGTGCCTTTGGAGTCCCCTTGGCTTGGGCTTGGGCATCTCAGAGAATCCTCCCGCGTCTGGTGGGTCTCTCGAGCGAGGGACGTCGAAGCGTTCTCCCTTTCGGAGGCCGCGGAATTAGTCTCCGGGGCACCACCACCACCACTACCGCCACCACAGGAAGATGAAGATGACGACGACGACGAAGACGATGACGCCGGAGGTCCTTCTGAAACCGGCTCCTGGCGCGCCGCAGTGATGCTCGTTTGCGCCGGAACCTGCGATGTGGCGGGTGCGGAGAAATGCGACGAAGTATGCGCCAAGCCTGGAGGTGGGGCCTGTAAGGGTGCTTGCGGAGAGGCGTGGCTCGGGAGGCGGGGAGGAGTTTGGGCGTGGTGAAGATGAGGAGGCGTGGCTCTCGATGTGGAGGTCGGGGACATCGCTGGGGAAGCGGCCAATCGTCCCGGGGACACAACGTTCACGTCGCTGGACACCTCGTCGTCGGCGATTGCGACCTCGATATCTGCGAATGAAATAAATTACATCAAATTCTTGCGAAATTTATACAAAGAAAACAAAATGGGTAAAACATGATTTGAAAGTCCTGTATACACATGATAACGATTTGTAGCTTGTAATTGGATTCGTAGTTATTGGCAATTTTTTCTCCAATATCTTCTGCACAGCAACACGTTATAGTGCATTTTTAATATTTGTATAAAAAAAAGCATAATAAAACATTATAGTTGTTTTACAGTATTGTATGCACAAAAAGACGGTAGAAATTTGCCCACTAGTAAAGAGTAAGTCTCCGAATGAATTTTTTTACTCCCATTTTCATTCGGTGTATGCACATTCACGTTGAGTATATACATACGTTACACCGTGTATACTTTACAGCATATATATATATATATATATATATATATATATATATATATATATATATATATATATATATATATATATATATATATATATATATATATATATATATATATATATATATGAGTGTCTGTGCATAGAAGAAATAAAATTTTTATTGTGCCTTTACGCTATATTAATTTTTATATTTTACCCATATTTTGAGTTGCTACTTTAACTATAGATGAGTTACAAAAGTGCGAGTCTACTGACGATAAGGAGCCAGGATCCACATAGCGCATATATATATATATATATATATATATATATATATATATATATATATACATACACACACACACACACACACACACACACACACACACACACAAACATTAGGCTGTAAATGCCGTCTAATAGCAAATTCACTCTACCTCGGAATAACATACACCGAAGGAGAATTTCCAAGCGATAAGCGATCCATCACCGGGAGGACTCGAACCACCGAATGGTTGGAGAACGACGGCTTTTCAGTGACACTACTCATATCACTTATCAGTTACCATTCGGTGTATGTTGAGTGATTCTGATATTAAACGACATTTTTAGCTTAATGTTTACGAATGTAAAAAAAATTTCACGTTGTGTGGGACGAAAATTCATACACACACTCACACACATACATATGTGTGTATGTATATATGCATATATTATATATATATATATATATGTGTGTGTGTGTGCTCATGATGAACAGCACATCTCAGAATAGTTTAAATAAACCTAACCTAGCGTAGATTTTGATATGAATGCTCTATATGGATTCATTTTGTCAAGAACAAACTACGGAATTTGTAATTTTTCCTTGAACCAAAAATTTATCAGCAAAAGTTTTCCTTATAGTTGTAGATGGGATCACCGTATGTAAAAATGCAATCATGGATTTATACCTTAAAAGAGTGAGTTAATCTGTTAAGTAATTTTAACAGTTAGTTTTCGGTCAAGCCACGACTCCACATTTCACGAATTCATTGCGTACAAGTGGAAAAATTTAGACCAGATAACGAGAAACATCATAAGTATTTTTTTCGTTTGTAGTTGTTTTCTATACACATATATGTGTGCGTGTGTGTGTGTGTATATATACTGTATATGTGTGCGTTGTGTTTAATAGCTAAAATGACCTTTTATCTTTTCGATTTATTTTTACTGTTAAGCTGAAGGATAATAAGATCATGTACAACTCCTAGAAAACTAAATACTCTCATCCGTGATCCCTCAAGAATATGTCACAAGGTTAGTGACCTGGTTCAAAGCTCTAAATGGGTATGCAGATCCTGACATGATTGCAATTTGCGGTGATGCTACAAATGTATTGCAAGCTAAAAATTCACCTTTCATACCCGTGAAATCTCAATTCTGCAACACAACTTCTGAGAGTATAACAATCCTGTAAACCTAATGAATAGTGATTTTTAAGAGAATGTCAGTCGACAACCAAGACTGCAGAAAGAAGAGTTACAATATTCTGTTACCTGTATTGATATCAGTAAGTGCCAGGAATCTCATGAGCTCCGACCGCTTATCTTCAGGCAACTTTCTTGCACTAGGCATTTTGAAATCTCACATAGGATTACTTGTCCCTTTCACCACATCACTGTGCTTACAAGCAAGAACTTGATCAAGAGAAAGGTCCCAGGTGCTACGTGAAGTACCCTTCCCTATGGAGAATGTAAAAAAATCTGATGTTCTCCCAGCCCCATTTCAAAATCAGCTCACCACTACACAGCAGCTCTACAGCTGCTCCACAACCTCCACCTTCGTTTCTTATTATTGGTAATCATTTGCGAGTTCAATTTGTCATCATGAAACATCTACGGTTCTAAGCTGAAAAAGTCTTTCAAGGCTTGGTCTGCAAAGACTGTAAATGTATTCTTGTTTTGCAAGAGACCTTCGTTTAACCTTAAGTTGTTGACCTCTGAGTTCTCTGTCTTTTTAACTTCATTAGTGGTAGTTGCAGAAAACATCACAGACATTCTTGTAACACACATATCAAGGCATAAATTTGAAAGGGCTAAATTCTCAGAGCAGCCTGACGATGATAATGTTGATATACCGTAGAAAGTTACATATTTGTAGGCGAGTTGCACAGCATTAATCATGTACTGGAACTCCCTGTTCCATATACTTGTGCTATTTATTTGTATGAATTTTGATTATTAGAAACTGAGAAAATGAAAGCAAATAGAGTTATGTTGATGAAAAGAATACTATCCAAAATTAAACTGGCATATCTGAAATCGCTTTGACTTGCGGAAGACCGACTCAAGTTCTTTGGGGAAAGTCAATTTGTAATTTGTGTACGAACTTAGCATCTGTGGTACATTATGAGGAAGAATTAGTAGAAAACAGCGGACATCGAACTCAGACAACGTAAGCTTGCATGATTGGCATCATGGTTACAAGTAGGTTTCTTATCGTCACCATGAAACCAAACTAATGCTCTTCCAATTGTATTGGTTACTGTTGTCCATGATGACATCCTTAGACAAATAACAAGCACACGCCATCACCATCCGGTACGGCGATGTTCATAGGAAACAATTTACTTCACTTTGTTCACTTTGGTTTTATGTACGGCCCTGTACAGGTATGATTCCCTCACCCTCTCTGGCGGGCCCTCGTACGTCTTCAAAATAAGGTGCTTCTTATGTTTTATAATTGCCTTTTAGTGTTTTCTCGTCAGTATCGTAGCTCCTGCAGAATAGGAGAGTCTTTAGTTCTTTTTTTAAATTAGCTTTCTTCTTGTGTGCTCTTCACTTCAGGCGGTATTTTGTTGTGTAGCCTTTGTGCGCAGTGTACAAATGCTCTCTCGCCTGACTTACAATTTGTTCTAGGTTCAAATAGCCTATATGCTTCACTTTCATGTCTGATTACAATGTTCATCTCAGGTCTAAAGAAGCAAAATAAAAATCTTCAAACGATCTCGGACCAGTTCAGTCCTCAGACTAAGAAACAGCAGCAACGCTCTAATCCGAAACATCTTGGAAGAGTTAAGATGAAAAGTGTATCGAAGTTGTCGAAAGTATGGCAAGAGGAGGTTTCTTTATCTTAATATCATACCTGGCTCTCCTTATTCGGCTCTTGTGTGTAAGCAGTGTCCTCGTTCATGCCAGGGACGCTGTGTAACACCAATTTTATGTATCCTTGTTTCTCTATTGCTTAGACCTACGTGTTTTTCATTTTCAATTTAGTTTTGAGTACGAACCGCCATAAATGCCTGTAGTATAATAAGAGACGGTCGGAATGGCAAGCTGCTACCGCAAAGACTGTACGTATTGTCGTGGAACTGCGCTACTCACCTCAATGGAATGTGGTGCGGTTAATGTCTGATGATACATCGTTAATTTGGAGTAGTGATCAGAAAACACAGAGGCTTTTGAAAGCATTTGACATCGTTTCTGAGAGGTGTTTCCCTTGCTCTGACCTACTATCCATTTCAGGGACAGCTAGTCATCGTTTTTCTCAAATATCTTTCAAACTAAGTATTTGATCGGAATGCTACTTTGGCATAGTGTACAAGACACCTCCCGCTAATTTTTGGTAATATAGTGCATTTTCAAATGGTTTTAGTTAAGGCGTTTACTCTTGACTTACATGGTGTCGCCAAACTATGCATTCGAACGTCCTTTATCCCCATCCCGTCCCTCCCTCCACCTTCCCCTCCTCATCCCTCCTTCATCCCACTTTCATGGCTTTCCCATCTCCGCCCCCCTTTCGTGTCTATGGGGGATAGTGGACGTTCGATTGCGTAGATTAATCCTGCTTACCCATGTGACTTTGCCTTTAAAAGTCAAGAGTAAACGCCTTAACTAAAACCATTTGACAATGCACTATATTACACTGTGTCAAAGTAATATTTCGATCAAATAATTAGTTTGAAAGATATGTGAGAAAAACGATGACTCGCAGTCCCTGAAATGGATAGTAGGTACCTTCATTTTGCCTACTGACATGGGGGCCGGTGATGAATGAAGCTGGCCCCAGGCTGGACGACGGTAAGTCTGAAATTTGTTACCTGTAGTGCCATTGTCACGTACTGACAGTATATGGATAAGCATTACTTTCTGCTAGATAGTTTATTCCTTATTGAACCAGGAGGACATTAGTTGATATAATTGTAAGTAAAAGATGAAAATACGAAAACACTTGGGTCATTTAATGAATATTAAAAACAAAATTTGAAAACATTACTTAACTTATTCCGATTTTTTTTTTATGTATGTATGGATGCGAGAGTAAATGTGTTTATTGTGTGCATGTGTTCCAGTGTGGAAGTGTGCGCCTTTGTGCAGTTTTTAGTTTAATTTTCACTCATTCGTCATCACACCAAATGAACTATTCGGTTCCAGAGCTTGGCTTCAGGCCTAGACCTGGTATTTTATTCTCATCCTTCGGCCCAGCCCTATATGAGAGCTGAAAGTCAGCTCAGTGATCTGGTTAAACTGCTTTAATAATGATAATAATCCGCCGTATTGTTATGAATAATGTCAACTGCTGTTGGACATGCTCATGTCTTGCTTTGTTTACAAGTTTCCACTAAGATGTGCAATATATTATCTAGAGATATTTCCTCATTTGTTCATCCATATTACTGTGCTTCCTCCTGTACTGATATTTTCTCTGGAGGTTACTAGTACACCAATACTACTGTTACTTTATTATTATTATTATTATTATTATTATTATTATTATTATTATTGTTGTTGTTGTTGTTGTTGTTGTTGAAAAAGAGCCACAGTGTAGTGAATAACTTTTCATCCATTAAAAAATCACAGTAATTCCAGTATCTAGTATTTTGTCAAAGGTGACAAAGAAGTACAAGCGTTCCTCATCAGTTTGACCAAAATACAGTATTCTGCATTTCCAGTGAGATTGTAGTGGATGACATTAGTGGGTATTATTGCTCTGAATCTTTTCCAGTTGCATAATTACCCAATTCTAGCGCGCTGGCTGTCATGGGGTACCGATAATTCCTTTTTTCACCGCGCTAATATATTTTGCACTGTTATCCTTGCATCTTATCGTTACGACTCTCGTACCCCGTCTGAAAAAATGACAGCTACGTAAAATATGATCTATATAGGAATTCCCTGCTTCCGGGACGTTACGTACCGCCATGAAGCTTAGACAGGGTGAGAAAATCTGGACCCGGACTGGTGACGGCAAGTTGAAATTAAGAGTTTATTGCTCTTATACTGCCATTTGATAAAGAAGAGTAATGTTTGGCTGCACTAAACATTGCATTTTTATACAGGGATAGGCCTATATTGTTATAAATGATGAATGATTCGTTATTTGGTTTCCATTTAAGTCTCTGTCAAGACGCAGTTATGAACCACATTTGTTTGTAGTTACATGTGTATATTGAAGGTAGAGAAATTCATACATGTACTGAATATATACATGTATATATATTATATATTTTATGTATATAATAAATATATACTTTATATATATATATATATATATATATATATATATATATATATATATATATATATATATATATATATATATATATATGTGTGTGTGTGTGTGTGTGTGTGTGTGTGTACATATGTAGGTATTCCAAATATGTTTGCTAATTATTTTATACGTATCACACTTTTTATCAAAACCTTAAAGTTGCGGTCGCATCCAACTTGAAAGCTATGACCTGCAATATATTATATATATATATATATATATATATATATATATATATATATATATATATATATATATATATATATATATATATATATTACCCAATTCTCTTATGCTGGCTTTCTTGTGTACTGGTTATATATATATATGTATATATGTCTGTGTATATATATATATATATATATATATATATATATATATATATATATATATATATATATATATATATATATATATATATATATATATATATAATCACAACCATTAAGTTAGAAATAACGTTCAGCATCCAATTCGCTTTGCCTCGGAAATAATACCGAAGGGGAATTGTAACTGATAAGTGGTTCCTCATTTGGCGGATTCGATCCACCGAGTCAGCAACGACTTCCGATTTCTATGACGAGTACTCTACCATTCGGCTGTCACGTGATGTGATATATATATATATATATATATATATATATATATATATGTATATAAATATATATATATATATATATATATATATATATATATATATATATATATATATACATACACATATATATGTATATGTGTAATATTTGTATATGTTATACAGTATGTATATAAGCGAATCCCTCAGGAAAAATGGGATTCGCTTATACACTGTGATTTTTTAACCATATATATACACATATATGTATATATATAATATATATACATATATATATATATATATATATATATATATATATATATATATATATATATATATATATATATTTTAAAGCCAGCTATAAGATGTCAGCTACGTTATTCGTTAACGACAATCCATCGATATTTGTGCGAGTGAACGTTTTCGCTAACCACGTGCGTTTTTTGCTTATCTTCCAGAAAAAAAAAAAACGTCTATTCCAAGGAACAAAGAACAAAGCAGAGCCTTTTCGTTTCGAAAACATTTACGCAATCCTATTTTCGTCTTGAGAGCTCGCAAGACAGTAGCACCCAACATGTCACCGAAAAGAAATGACCTCGCAACCAAACAAAACAGCGTGTGTGAGATGGAGACATTAAGCGCCTTGCATATCAAAGCGAGGAGATGTCATGCAGGATATGACGTCATTAAGTGTTCTCTAGGAGGACGTGACGGTGCAGAAAACAAAATGGATGACGGAAAAGTAGTTATTTCTCAAATGGGGTTTGCGCTCCGGCTGGGGGTACAAGGACCACCCGGGTTGTGTCACGAATTCTTAATTCAGGTCTCCAGGAAGGAGGAAAACGCTGAATATGTTTGTTCGAATCCAAGAGAATATTTATCCGAAGGAGTTGGGGGAGTACTGTGAAAACACGAAAAACGAGAACTAAAAACGTGAATAAATATCACTCTTGGAGCACTCCCTCCCTCACGGAGAGTGAAACAGTGTGTCTATGGACGAGAGAGGATGATGATGATGATGATGAGGGGAGTGAGAGCGCAGTAACAAAACACCCCGGGGGGAAATTCAGACCACCGGGTAAGGCCGCAGATGATCGGTTTAAACTTCATACCCCTCACTTTCTGTCTCTCTCTGCCCTCATCCAGTTGCCCTCTTTTGCCCCTACCCCCTCCTTCCCCCTCCCCCAACCACCACCTTTAAAAGCATCAACTGAGCTACATGACCCAGCTGCCCACAGCAAACAAGCCACTTCCCCTTCCCAAAGCCGTAAGGGGTAGCCTCGGCAGAAGGTTGTTTTTGTATGACATCTTAGTGGGACTTTCTGCTCTAAGGGTGGCGTGGTATAGTCTTGAGTTACCCCCACGGCGATCCATTAGCTAGGTTGGCACAGTGTAAGTGGCGAATATTAAAGAAAAACATGTTGGCGCTACAGTAACGAAACGGGAAGGAGGAGACAATAGAGAGAGAGAGAGAGAGAGAGAGAGAGAGAGAGAGAGAGAGAGAGAGACAATGCAGTGACTAAACAGAAGCTTATCAAGATAACAGAAAACATATGTGCCCGAAGGATTTGTTGAATACTCCTCCAAAAGTAAGATTAGAAGCCTGAATAAATACGTCGAAGAGAAAGGCATCAAGTGATACTCCTCTTTGTGATGTCTGGCGACTTTTCATTCAAGTGTGTCACGTATGCGTGGTATTCCATACTGACTCTTTTCTCTATACTTTAATATACTACATACATGTGTATACATTTTCGATATGTATCAAGTGATGTATCAAAGGAAACTAAATCTCTAATATATATATTCCTTGGCATTGAATTTGAAGATTATGATAAGTAAATAAATGCCTCTCTTGGATGAAGTAAATATGTTCAACTGCAGAGTTTATACCAGAAAGAGATCTATGGAGAGAATAACCTTATGCATCTTATTTGATTCATTAAAGCAATGCGTCTTAGATGCATAGTTTCCTGTTAGATTGCAAAGAACACACACACACACACACACAAACAACCCAAACATTGTAAACTAGAGATATGGCAAATAGAACGTAGGATGCCTTTATGTATTAGTTCTTGCTTGAAAAGGCCTAAGATAAGGCGAAACGGACCATAGCACTGAATGGAAAACACACCACGACTCTGTGCACTTATCCAGAACTTTGGAGAATTATTGAAAACAGAAGTAAAGAAATATAAGAAAGTCTGCATCAAAGAAGTCAATGCCATAAAGACGATCACCTTCAACAAAAATTGTGAAAGAGAGAAATCCTGCCCGAAAAACGTATATACATACACATACATACATACTACATAGGCTATATATAAACTTTGAGGTTTCTAGACGCCTTCCGTTAAATTCCTGTGGTCCTCTTTTGACCTGCTAGGGGCAATAGGTCCTTGTAGTCAAATGATTCTTTTGGACCGCATTCAGGGTCGAAAAGGCATTAGGGCTAACAACCTCATCCCAAATATCGGAAGGGTAACGCCTTCCGATACCATCGCTCTAAGGTCAAAGAGGCTTACGATGAATATATACATATATATATATATATATATATATATATATATATATATATATATATATATATATATATATATATACATATATATATATATACATACATATACATATAAATATAAATATACATATACATATACATATACATATACATATACATCCGTCACGAAAGGGCCACATGTATTGTAACGCCAACCTTTCCGTCAGGTTTACCTTTTTATTTTGAAGCGCGTGTTCGAGTTGAAATTTTCATAGATGTTATTTATCAGTCTTGCATATTATTTATGATGAATGAGAACGAACATGTCATATC